>NC_057728.1:5994825-6056448 GCF_004010195.1 Chiloscyllium plagiosum
GCCTGGCACACCAGCCTCATTCCTGAAGAAGGCCTTATGCCCGAAACATCGATTCTCCTGCTCCTCAGATGCTGCCTGGCCTGCTGTGTTTTTCCAGTACCATATTTTTCAACTCTATTCCTGACTTATGCCTTGTTAGATGGTGGACAGGCTGTGGCGAGTCAGGAGATGAGTTACTTGCTGCAGGATTCCTAGCCTCTGACCTGTTCTTGTCGCCATTGTGCTTACATGGCGAGTCCAGTTCAGGTTCCAGTCAAGATGTTGATAATGGGGAATTCAGTGATGGTAACTCCATTGAATGTCAAGGCGCAGTGATTCAATTGTCTCTTTATTGGTGATGGTCATTGCCTAGCATTTGTGTAGCACAAATGTTATTTGTCACTTGTCAGCTTAAGGTGGGATATTATCCAGGTCTTGTTGCATTTGATCTGAGGAGTCGCGAATGGTGCTCGATATTGTACAATCATCAGAAAACATCCCGTCTTCTGACCTTTATGAGAGAGGGCAGGTCATTGCGAAGCAGCTATACATAGTTGGGCCTTGGAGACAAACCTACCAGGGCAGCTTGAGCATTGGGAGAAACAAAAATTGGAAATTAAAAAAAAATCAGTTAAAGTGACCATAAAAGTTGCTGGATAATTGTGAAATCTGAACCAGTTCTCACATGTCGAGAAAGAACCTGTAATCCTTGCTACAGGGACCCCAGTCCTATGTTAATGTAGTTGTCTCCTCACTGTCCCTCTGAAAATGGCCGAACAAACCAATCTGTTGTATTGGAGTGGTAATGACCAATTCATGAAGATGATCTACCCCATCTCTAGGGATGGGCAATAAACTTCAGCCTTGCCGAGTGAGTGCCAACATTCCAAGAAAGCACGAAAGAAAGAAAGACTGTGCCCCTTCTGTGTTTGATTTTCTCACCTCTATAAAGAACATTCTAGATATTGAGATGGCCAAATATATCATCCAACAGTAAAATGGAACTCACTCAGAAGATGTCACACACACGCAGGCCAATATTTTCTCCTTTTAGTTTCTAGGTGTGGGGGAGGGCACCGCTAACAACAAGACACATTTCATCCCCATCAAGAAGAAAGCTGTGAAATCGAGTGCCAATTAGCTATATGATCCGGTGGGACTCCAGCTAATCATTTCTTGGGACATTAACATCCTGTCTGCCAGGCAA
This sequence comes from Chiloscyllium plagiosum, assembly GCF_004010195.1. Taxonomy (NCBI): domain Eukaryota; kingdom Metazoa; phylum Chordata; class Chondrichthyes; order Orectolobiformes; family Hemiscylliidae; genus Chiloscyllium; species Chiloscyllium plagiosum. The sequence goes on from NC_057728.1 coordinate 5,996,012, forward strand.
ACAGAAGTCAGGAGCCCACTGTGAGCAGCAGGCTCTGCCCTGAAGGCCAAGGCTGCTGGTTGCTTAGCGACAATGAAGACCAGGAGCAGCAGGAAGTTGTGATTTTTTTTCTTTGGAGGGGGTGTGGAGTGGAATCACCAGATAGGGGGTCGTGAGGAAATGGATGTCCAAGGCAAAGGTGGGATTGCAGCTTTACAGCGGTCAGCCCCACCTCACCCATGTGCCCGAATGCCCCAAGTCTCAGCCCCAACCCCACTCCCTGGCAGGCAGGATGCCATGCTCTAGCAGTCAGGACAGTTACCCCATTTTCCAACTTAGCAGGAACAAAGTTAACCAGACCGGTGGCAAACTAAACACCCTTATAAGTGGTTGTCATGTCACCACTTAAGGACCTCAGTGGTGGTTTGCTGGGAAGGTGAATCATGAGTCTTTCCATTCATGACAAAAAATGGGATTGAGTATTTTACTGGTGCCAACTTGCCACGATCATTTGCCCTACCCATCACTTTCCCTGCCCCTTCTGAGGGAAGTTCTGCTTCACTGATCAATTTGAAGCAAATGAAAAGTTGCACAAACAGTTTTGAGGCTGTGGCACTGGAAATGGTTTATTTTGATCTCTACGTCCTTCTCTCTGCGCATTCGTTTCAAGGTGGTCCCAGCAAGCTCTCTACATTTGGAACTCCCATCAAGTAGCCCTTTAAGGGACACCTGCATGGACAGAGGCTTCCATGTGAAAACAGTGGATGGAGTCATTTCCTGAGTGTAATGCTAAATGTCATCAAGCAAAGTAGCACAGTATCAGATTGAAAGGGAAACACAGCAAGCTTGGGCTGCTCTTTGAGCTCTTTTAAAATGTGTCTATTAAAAACTAAAGTTGCCATAGTCCCATAAGGCTCTCCTTATAGAGAGATGACTGATAGTGTCTTTAACCTGATGGGTTACCCTGTCTCAGGCAAGGGGTGAGGCTGAGAAGTGAGGGCCTCAGGCAGTGTGGGAATTGAACCCATGCTGTTGGCATCACTCAGCATCACAAACCAGCTGTCCGGCCAACTGAACTAATTGATCCCCTGGGTTAGAAATATATGCCAAAGAAGGATTTATTACAACCCGGCCAAATGTACATGCAAGACAGCTCCCAGACAGCTCCCATCCAGACCAGAATTCTCAGCAGGGCCCCAGCAATTATCCTATGATAGACTGAGCAGAAGAAAAGATTGACAATGAGATGGGCGGCACAGTGGCACAGTGGTTAGCACTGCTGCCTCACAGCGTCAGAGACCTGGGTTCAATTCCCGCCTCAGGTGGCAGGCTGTGTGGAGTTTGCACATTCTCCACTTGTCCGCGTGGGTTTCCCCCGGGTGCTCCGGTTTCCTCCCACAGTCCAAAAATATGCAGGTCAGGTGAATTGGCTGTGCTAAATTGCCCTTAGTGTTAGGTGAAGGGGTAAATATAGGGACTGGGACTGAGTGGGTGGCGGGTCGGTGTGGACTTGTTGGGCCGAAGGACCTGTTTCCACATGTAGGTAATCTAATCTAATCCTAAATCACCAAAAGCAGCTGTAAAATTACTGAGCAAAATGCCAAGTGGGATTCTACGACACCTGCATAAGTTTGAGAACTAAAGCTTCAAGGAGTCTAACTCTGTGGACAGAACCAGGTGAACTGCAGTGTACTTTCCTATTCCATCGGCATATTTGTTGAATTGCTCTTGTAGAATCATTCGATTGATGCATTATAAAACACTGCAGGACTGTTACAAAGAGGAAACCAAGACTAAACCACTTCATGTTTTCCTTCTCTGTTTCTAGGATGTTTTTGCCCACCAGAAATTATCCCGGGAACAGCGAACCAGCCAGCTGTATCAGGGCATCCCTGCCCCTGTGTATCAGGCTTTATCACGTCCAATAACTTCCCGAGTCTGTACCAGAACAGCGCAGACATGTACTGGTTCTTCAACATGTCTCAGTTGTCTAACGCCACTCGACAGTACACAGGTAAATGTCAACTCCATTCTTGAAGGTAAGAGGAGATACATTCAACTGCAACACTATTCACTGATCAGAAAGTATTGCAGCATGGAACCTGCACCTACCACTTCTTCTGGCACCTTGTTTCAGACATGTGCTACCCCCTGTGTGAAAAGGTTGCCCCTCAGGCCCCTTTTAAATCATTCCCCTCTCATCTTAAACCTATGCCTTTTAGCTTTGGACTCCCTTACCCTGGGAAAAGAAGACCTTGGCTACTCTCCTTATCCATTTCATCATGATTTTATAAACCTCCATAAGGTCACGCCTCAATCTCCCACCCTCCACAGAAAAACGTCCCAGCTTATTCCAACTCTCTTTCCAGTCTTGGTAACGTTCTTGTAAATCCTTTTTGTACCCTTTCCCGTATAGCAGGGTGTTCAGGATTGTACGCAGTTGTCCAAATGTGACCTTAACAATGTCTCACTTCCTATATTCAATGCTCTGACTGACAAAGGCAAGCATGCCAAACATCATCTTCAACACCCAGTCTACATTTTAAGGAGCTTTGTACCTCCACCCCAATGTTTGTCTATTCGAAAAAGCTCTCAGGGCCTTAACCTTAACTGTACAAGTCCTGCTCAGGTTTGTCTTACCAAAATGCAACACCTCACATTTATCTGCATTAAATTCCACCTGACACTCCTTAGCAGATCAAGATCCTGTTGCGCTCTTAGATAACCTTCAAGTAAACTCTTGGGTGCCAATGTGTGAGTTGCTTGTCTGCCTACTCCAGAGTTGTCAATCCTGCTTGGATGCTAATCGCTAATCTGGGATCATGTGACATTGTGCTCTAAGCCCTCCCCACCATGGGTCCACTTAAAACTTCAGTCTCCATTGTAGTCAGTGATTAATGGCAATAGAATCCCACAGAAGGTTCCACAATCCAGAGGCTGGTCTACACTATGTGAGCTTTTCACCTGTCCCAGCAGACTGGCAACATGGTTACATACTCGAAGCACTACTGCCCTCCTGTTTGACAACAGTCAACCTGCAGGTCAATGAAAGAAGGAAGTTCCTCTCATAATTCATCTTGATTTACACTCAGGAGTATCCAGGGAAGTAACCTTTGAACCCAAGACTGTCTGGAAGTCTTGTCCACCCAGATAAAGCCCCAACTGGAATGAAAGTTGAGCGGGTAGTAGGAGGAACTTAGCCTGGCACAGCCTGTTCTCCACGCCTGGGATTGTTACCATGATATTGAGGCTCATTGTGGTATTTTTGCCCAACTCATGGGGAAACAAGCTGGAACTCCATTTATTGCAGCTGGGCAGTTAACTTCAGACCATGAGGAAAATGTTTCACCTTGGTTAAATCTCTGTGAATGGTTATATGAGATATGGTGGTTTTGTAAAATTTAAAACATCTTCTGACACCATGTGACCGACACTGCACAAAGCACAGACTTGCAAACACCTCATTTTTTAAATTTATATACATATATATATTAATATATAGCACATCATAAGCTGGGGACCTCCCAAACTGTTTTGTTGGCAGTTGTGCAGTTTGTAGTACAATTACTGTTGTAAGGTAGGAAATGCAAAATTCTAATATGTCCTCAACAATTAACTTAGAATAGACAGTAACGAAGAAAAGATTGAGAAAGTAGGAAGTCACAAGTTGGTAAAACAGCAAAAATCTGAATACAGCAAAATCCAGCAACGGCACTGAGAGAAATTTCAAGATGATCTGATTTTAGTAATGTTTATTAAAGGATAAATGTTGTCCAGAATGCCACAAGGCACCTCCCTGTATCTTTCCATTCACCCAAGGGCAGATAGACGCCCAGTTTAATTTCCTTCATAATTTCAACATACCCCTTCTTGCCTATACATGACTCCAGTTCCAAAGTAAGCAGTTGCTTCTAATGCCCTCATTATGAGCTGTCCAACATTGCCCAGGGACATCACGGGCAAAACAGGATGCTATGGCCACTACTCCTATCAGTGGATGCAGGACATCTTATGCACAAATTGACCTTCACCTTTGCCAAATTACAGTTCTTCAAATATACCTTTAATGAAGTTCTCTGGACAGCCTGAGAATACGAAAGGTGTTCCTTACAAAATAACACACAAAAAGACAGAGAACGATGTGTAGTTTCCTCAGGCCATCCCTGTCAGCCACATTACAACTAAACATCATGGCTCCCACAGATATCACTCACCAGTTACCAGGGAATCATTGGGAAGAGACAAAACACAGCTTCAAATAAATCAGGAGTGCAAAGAATTTTATGGAGTTCCTTACCAATCTCTGAAGGTGATCACCAAATGTTGTAATGTTGGAAATACAGCAGATAATGGACACATAACAAGGTCTCACATAAAGCAACAAGAATATGGCCAGATAATCTATTTATTATTGATGCTATAGAATCATTAAATCTTACAGTACAGAAGGGGGCCATCACGTTTGTACCAGCTCCCACTCTTCAGCCCAATATCCATAGCCCCTAAATCTCACTTGCAAATATATATATCCTGCTGTCTTTTGAAACTTCCTACGGAATCCACCTCCACCCCGAGACAGCAGATTCCAAATCCTGACCAAGCTCTGAGTAAAGGGTTTTCTCCTCATCTCACTTCTATCTGCTCCATCATTCAATATGTTTTTTTTTAGATTACTTACAGTGTGGAAACAGGCCCTTCGGCCCAACAAGTCCACACCGACCCGCCCAAGCGCAACCCACCCAGACCCATTCCCCTTCACCTAACACTACGGGCAATTTAGTATGGCCAATTCACCTAACCTGCACATTTTTGGACTGTGGGAGGAAACCGGAGCACCCGGAGGAAACCCACGCAGACATGGGGAGAATGTGCAACATCCACACAGTCAGTCGCCTGAGGCAGGAATTGAACCCGGGTCTCTAGCGATGTGAGGCAGCAGTGCTAACCACTGTGCCACCATGCCGCCCATGGCTGATCATTCAACTCAGTACCCTGTTCCCACTTTCACATTAGACCCTTGGATTCCTTTGGCCCTAACTACATGTAATTCTTTCTTGAAAACATTAATTCTTTCAGCTTTGACTGCCTTCTGTAACAGAGAATCCCACAGGCTCACAACTCTGGGTGAAGAAAGTCACCAAGAGTCCCTTCAGTAGCATAAGGAGACCAGGACTGTGCGCAGCACCATTACCTATGTTTGAAGTAATGGCTAACATAAACACTGTATAGAACTCATTTGTTGTTCCACACAGGAATCCGATTCTGGGTGGAGTCACTCTCTGTGGAGTCCCAGGAGGATTACATCTCCTTTGGATGTGGAATAGATCCCGATCAACAGAAACAGTTCACACTGACCGAGAAAAACTTGAACATCACGACCTTTCACCTCTCCGATTGCACGGACTCCTGGGTCCATTTCCACTCTGGCCCCAACGTGCCGAGCACCAGGTTCAAAATTTATTACGAAATGGGTGAGTTTTGTTTAATTCTTTTGATCTGATTTGATTTATTATTGTCAATGTCAATTATTGTCAAACAATTCTTTGCTTACAACCCCAACCTCTAGATCTATAAGACCATGGGATATAGGAGCACAAATTAGGCCATTGGCCCATCATGTCTGCTCTGCCATTTGGTCATGGCTGATAGGTTTTTCAATCCCATTTTCCCACTTTCTCCCCGTGACCTTTGATCCCCCTGCCAATCAATGACCTGGCCTCCACAGCCTTCCTTGGCAATGAATTCCTCAGATTCACCACTCTCTGGCTGAGGAAGTTTCTCCTTATCTCCATTCTGAAGGTCTTCCCATTACTCTAAGGCAGTGTCTTTGGGTTTTTGTCTCTCCTACTTATGGCAACATCTTCCAAACATCCACTCTGTCCAGCTGTTCAGTATCCTGAAAGTTTCAATGAGATACCCCCTCATCCTTCTAAACTCCGAGAGTCCTCAAGCATTTCATCCCTGGGATTATTCTCATGAACCTCCTCTGCACCCACTCCAGGGTTCATACATTCTACCTGAGATATGGGGCCCAAAATTACTCACAATACGTTAAATGTGGTCTGACCAGAGCCTTGTAGAGCCTCAGAAATACATCCCTGCTTTTATATTCTAGCCTTTATCAAGCTGAATGACAACGTTATATTTGCCTTCCGAACTACCAACTCAACCTGCAAGTTTATCTTAAGAGAAACCTGGACTCGGACTTCCAAGTCTCTTTGCACTTCAGACTTCTGAATTTTACCCTTATTTAGAAAATAGTCCATGCCTCTACTTTTCTTACCAAAGTGCATGACCTCACACTTTCCCAAGTTATATTTCATCTGCCACTTCTTTGCCCACTCTCCTAACCTGTTTAAATCTTTCTGCAGCCTCCTCAAAACTACCTGCCCCTCCATCTATCTTTGCATCATCTGCAAACTTCGCCAGAATATCCTCAGTTCCTTCGTCCAGCTCATTAATGTATAAGGTGAAAGGTTGTGGTCCCAACACTTACCCTTGTGGAACACGACTAGTCACTGGCTTCCATCCTGAGAAGGATCCTTTTATCCCCACTCTCTGCTTTCTGCCAGGCAGCCAATCCTCTATCCATGCTAGTACATGGCCTCCAATACTATAAGCCCTTATCTTACTCAGCAGCCTCCTGTACAGCACCTTATCAAAGGCCTTCTGGAAGTCCAGATAGATAAATTCCATTGGCTCTCTTTGGTTTAACCAGCTTATTACTTCCTCGAAGAATTCTAACAGATTTGTCAGTCATGACCTCCCCTTGATGAAACCAGGATCTCTCCAACTTTCTCTCATCAAAGATGAACTGCGAATTAGGGCTTCGCATTGGAACAACATTATTAAAGAAGCAATTTCAAATTGATTAGCTTGTGTTGACATGATATAAAGATTACTTAGGTAAATATTTTCAACCAGAATGTTGAATGAACAGAAGTGGGGGGGGCAAACGCAGAATGCTTAAAGATCAGCTGAATACATGGCTGGCGAACAGCGAATGGAGAGTTGGTGTAAATGGGTCTTTGTCAGGTTAGCAAGGCATAGTGAGTGCTATGCAACAGGAATCGATCCTAGGACCCAAACTGTTCACAATCTTTAAACGGGCCATAAGGTATACTTACCAAATTTGCTGATGACACAAAGTTGTGAATAGGACATGAGGAATTTACAAAAATATATTGATGGGTGACTGGGTAAAGATGCGGCAATACAACTTAATATGAGAAAATGTGAAATTGTCCATTTTGGCAGGAAGAATTAAAAAGAAGCATATTGTCTACATGGTAAGAGATTGCAGAGCGTGAATCACAAAAACTCATGTGCAGGTCTGGCAAGTAAATAGGAAAGCTAATAGAATGTCATCATTTATCATAGCATCCCTACAGTGTGGAAGCAGGCTTTTCAGCCCACTGTGTCTACACTGACTCCCTGAAGAGCATCCCATCCATACACACCCCACTTACCCTATCCCTGTAATCCTGCCTTTTCCATGGCTAATCCACCTAGTCTGCAAATCCATGGGCAATTTAGCATGGCTTTTGGTTTGTGGGAGGAAACTATTACATCCAGAGGAAACCCACGCAAAGACGGAGAGAATGTGCAAACTTCACACAGATGTCACTCAAGGGTGGAATCAAGCCTGGGTCCTTGGTGCTGTGGGGCTAACCACTGAGCCACCATGCCATGAGGGCAGTTGAATAGAGGAAGCATAGGGAGGTGGTGGTTCAATTGTATAAGGCACTGGTGAGACTGTAGCTGGAGTACTTTGTTCAGCATAAGATCTGCTTATTTAAAGAAGGATCTAAATGCATTGGTAGCAGTATAGGGAAAGATCACTAGACTAATATCTGAATTGGGGACAAAGAAACTGCAGATGCTGGAATCCAAAGTAGACAGGCAGGAGGCTGGAAGAATATTGACAAGAACATTGGGTTGGTCAGGTTGCCTTATGAGGAAAGCTTGGTCAGACTAGACTTGTATTTGCTGAAATTTAGAGTGGAAAAGGTGACTTGATTGAAATTTATAAAATCCTGATAGGCCTTGACTCAGTTGACTTGGATAAGATGTTTCCTCTTATGGGAGAATTTTAGAAGTAGGAGTCTCTTTAAAAATAATGAGTCACTCATTCAAAACCGATAAGGCGATTTCTTTTTCCCTGAGCGTTATGACCTGAAAAGGTGGTGGAAGCTGAATCCATAAATTTTTAAGGCAGAGGTGAATAGATTCTCATTAAGCAAGGAGTTGAAAGCTTATGGGAGGTAGGTGAGAATGCAAATTTGAGGCTACAGTCTGATCTGCTATAATCTTATTGAGGGGCTGAATGGCCTACTCCTGATGAGTATGTTCAGATGTACCAGGAATAAAAGAACAGGAGGCAGAGATAGATATTTCATAACACTCAGCAAAACTTTGTACTGGTCACAAAGAATGAACCACTAGCGGTCTACAAAGGTGGACAGGGAGAGTATCCAATCTAAATCTAAAGCATACATAGAACATAGAACAAAACAGCGCAGAACAGGCTCTTCGGCCCTCGATGTTGCGCCGGCCTGTGAACAAATCTAAGCTCATCCCCCTACACTATCATCATCATCCATGTGCTTATCCAAGGATTGTTTAAATCTCCCTAATGTGGCTGAGTTAACTACATTGGTAGGCGGGGCATTCCACGTCCTTACCACTCTCTGAGTAAAGAACCTGCCTCTGGCATCTGTCTTAAATCTATCACCCCTCAATTTGTAGTTATGCCCCCTCATACAAATTGGCATCATCATCCCAGGAAAAAGACTTTCACTGTCTACCCTATCTAATCCTCTTGTATGTCTCTATCAAATCCCCTCCTAGCCTCCTTCTTTCCAACGAGAACAGACCTAAGTCTCTCAGCCTTTCCTCATAAAACCTTCACTCCACACCAGGCAGCATCCTGGTAAATTTCCTAAATCTCCTCTGCACCTTTTTCAATTCTTCCATATCTTTCCTGTTATGGGGCAACCAGAACTGCATACAATACTCCAAGTGCGGCTGCACCAGCGTTTTGTACAGTTTAGATTAGATTAGATTAGATTAGATTTCTTTGTGACTGTGGGAGGAAACCGGAGCACCCGGAGGAAACCCACGCAGACACGGGGAGAACGTGCAAACTCCACACAGTCAGTCGCCTGAGGCGGGAATTGAACCCGGGTCTCTGGCGCTGTGAGGCAGCAGTGCTAACCACAGTTGCAGCATGACATTATGGCTCCAGAACTCAATCCCTCTCCCAATAAAACCTAACTCACCGTAAGCCTGCTTAACAGGACTATCAACCTGGGTAGTAACTTTCAGGGGAAATATATACATGGACACCAAGTTCCCTCTGCACATCTACATTGCCAAGAATCTTTCCATTGACCCAGTATTCTGCCTTCCTGTTATTCTTCCCAAAGTAAATCACTTAATGTTTATTTGCATTGAACTCCATTTGCCACCTCTCAGTCCAATTCTGCAGTTTATCCAAATCCCCCTGCAACCTGTAAAATTCTTCCACACTGTCCACTATTCCACCGACTTTAGTGTCGTCTGCAAACTTACGAACCCACCCACCAATTCAAAGTGGCGAAAAGCAGTAGTAGGGCAGTGAATTGGTTTTTTTTTTGGAGCCAACAGTAGATAATTAAAAAGCTCATAAAAAGGACGAACCTTGATTATTAAAATAACTTGGCAAAAAATATAAAAACAAGCAGCAAGACATTATGCAGATATATTAAAAAAAAACAGTACCTAAAGTAAGAGTGAGACCCTTGGAGGTTACAACTGGGGAATTAATAATTGGGAACAGGGCAATGACAGATTATTTAAACTAATATTTTGTTTAGGTCTTCACAGTACAAGTTGCAATAAATATCTCAATGATAATACATAAGCAAGATGCTAGTAGTCTGATTCAGTGCCTGACCATTCCCTGAGTCAGGAGAAAGTGAGGACTGCAGATGCTGGAGATCAGAGCTGAAAATGTGTTGCTGGAAAAGCGCAGCAGGTCAGGCAGCATCCAAGGAGCAGGAGAAGGACTCATGCCCGAAACATCGATTCTCTAGCTCCTTAGATATTGCCTGACCTGCTGCACTGTTCCAGCAATACATTTTCAGCTCATTCCCTGAGTCACCCTTGCACTGTGTGAACACATTAATATTCCAGTGTGTTCTTGGTTTTGCAGTGCCCCGTCTGTGCTTGAACCTGAGTTGTGACGTCAATGCAGTTTGTCACAGAGACAGCGCCGGGTCCCTGGTATGTAGCTGCAAACCAGGCTGGAGGAGATCAGGTCCCAGGTGTTACGGTAAGGCAGTCCCACCACATGCATTTCTCTCCACTGAAGCCAGTTTTTATACTGTCCCGGTTTGTGTTTGGAGCCTGATGGAGCTGCAGCTGAACCCTGGAGTTTGCATGGAGTTTGGTACTTGTGGTGGGAGTTTATTAAGCTCTGTGTCCGTAGGTCAAGGGGTTTAAGCCCACTTGAAGAATTAAACACTAAATATTAGTGAGCTCCTTCCCTTGAGAGCAGCCGTGTGGTCCAGTAGGACTATGACAATTTCAATTTTCCCCTTTACTTTTGTCAATACGCTCCGAGTACACAGGTGATGCCTGAGTGTATGCAACAGAGTTCAGGAGACACAAAGCTCTATAAAGTACAAGGACGCAGAGTCTGATCCATTTTACTCCAATTACCCAATGCAGCCCTGCAATCTCATGTCCCTTTATTTGCCCTAATTGTTCAATATTAAAGGAAAATGTTCTATTTCATGAATCAACAAACCTTCAGATCATTAATGTCTGTATGGTTCCTCCTAATTTCATTGTTAATGTCTGAGAACTTCATCAAGGAGATGTTGTTAATTCTAAAACCACCCTGTTCTCTTATGTTGCTATAAATAATTGTCGAGTCCTGTAGTTCTACATTAATTGCTCATGGTCAAAAAGTGTGGCTTTAGGAAACCTCAGCAGGTCAGGCAGCATCAGAGGAGCAGGAGGGTCAACGTTTCATCAGGAATGGTTGTAGGTGGGGACAAGGGGGCTGACAGATAAATAGGAGGGAGTAGGACCGGGGCAAGGTAGCTAGGAAGGCAATAGGTGGATGCAGGTAGGGGGGGTGATGGTGATAGGCTGGAGCAGATAAGTGGGAAGGAAAATGGACAGGTGAGAGAAGTTCAAGAGGGCAGTGCTGAGTTAGAGGGTTGGATCTGGGGAGAGGTTGGGGGAGGGAAGATGAGGAATCTGGCGAAATCGACATTGATGCCGTGTGGTTGGAGGATCCCAAGGAGGAAGATGAAGTGTTCATCCTCCAGGCATCAGGTGGCTAGGATTTGACGGTGGAGGAGCTCCAGTACTTGCATGTCCTTGGCGGAGTGGGAGGGGGAGTTGAAGTGGTCAGCCCATGGTCACGCATGGTCAATATCTGTTCTAGCTCTGCACACTACTGCTTTACAGCAAGGTCTGAATATTAACAAGCTGTCTGCCTCTCCACTTCTTCCCTAGAGCTCAGGAACATGGTACAAGCTGTAACAGCCAGTGTCACAGGACCCAATGTCACATTGAGATGGACAGTCGTCCCAATACCCAGAACTGAGATACTCAACTACCAAGTTAACACAAACTGCACAAACCACACCAACGGGATCATCCAGCTACAAACTCACCAACCTGGAAACACCACCAGTTTGGTTTTTACCGGTAGGTATTGCAGACCTTGCTTAGACTTCTCTGTCCTCAGACACTGCTTAACACATTGAAGACCATAATAACCTGACCTATAAAACCTGAAACTTTATGATCCTGTTCTCTAAGATTGAATTTCCCTGGCTTTGCTCGCATTTTGCCTCTTTTCTTCTTAGAAGAGAACAGCAAGTGGTCAGTTAAATGCAATCGGGATGACTTGGGAAGATGTGGGGACCTGAGGCGTGGGACTTGAGCTTGAGCGGGGAGTTAAAGCAGGGAAGTCCAAGGGATTGACTGTTTATGGCCTTCATTGAACTGATGTCCTCAGAAACCTACTCATTAGTGACGCTGCTCAGCAGGATTGCTCAGCTGACGGCAGTCACTTAACGTTGCAATGAGCTCAGGTAAATCCTGGTCTTCAATCCCCTCAATCAAACAAGAATGAAATTAACAGGCACTCGCGCTGAGATGGGTTAACTCAACAATGACAAATATATACATTTCAATCACATCTTTAAGAATCACCAAGGCGATTCAGAGGAACATCAAACAAAGTGACAGCAAGACACAAAAATCAATATGAGGACGGGAGACCGACAATTTGTCAAAGAGTTAAGTTTTAAAGAAAGGGAGCGAGCTGGACAGATTTAGGCAGTTAATTCTAGTACCAAAGCCTAAGTAACTGGATGCATAGCGACCATTAATGAAAAAGCTTGTTAAGGTATCACACATTAAGCTGCTTCCTAAGATAAGAGCCCATGGTGTTGTAGGTAGTATACTAGCATGTATAGAGGATTGGCTAACTAATAGAGCACAGGGAGTTGGGATAAGGGGGCATCTTCAGACTGGTACTGGGCCACAGTTATTAATGGCTTGGATGTGGGAATGTATAATCATCAGGTTTATGGATGACTCAGAAAAAGGTGGGAAGGTAAGTGGTGAGGATGGCATAAGGAGTCTGCAGAGGGACACAGGCAGCTAAGTGAATGGCAAATGGAAAATAATGTGGGAAGCTGTGAAATTATGCACTTTGGAAGAATAGGAGCTGAATTTATTTAAATAGAGCAGACAGATTTGGGGCTCTTCATCAAAGAATCCCAAAAAGCTAGCAGGTAAAATGGAAGGTGAATGGAACATTGGCACTTGCTGCAAAAGGAGTGGAGTGTAAAAGTAGAAAGATCTTCCTAAAACTATATAAGCACTAGTCAGTGCACACCTGGAATTCTGTGAAGAATTCTGATCTACTTACCTGAACAAAACTATACTGACATGGGAGGCAAACCAGAGAATGTTCACTGGGCTGATCCTGGGTATGGAGAGATTTTCTTATGAGGACAGATTGTGTAGGTTAGGTCTGTACTCCATTAAAGTTTGGAAGAATGACAGCACACCTTATTGAAACGTGTAAGATTCTCCGTGAGCTTGACAGGGTAGATGCTTGAGAGGATGTTTCAGCTTTTGGGAAAGTCCAACACCAGAGTGTGTAATCTCAGAGTAAGGGGTGGCCCATGTAAGGATGACAAGGATTTTCTTCTTAACATTGTGAATCTGTAAAACTCTTCATTGCAAAGCGACTGAGTCATTAAGTATATTCAAAGCTGAGATGAACAGGTTTTTAATCAGGACAGCATTCACAGGTATGGGGGTATGGCAGGGAAGTGGATTTGAGGATTATCAGATCAATCATGATCTCATTGAATGACAGAGCAGACCCATAAGAAAATAATGACCTATTTCTGTTCTTACATCTACACCATTAGGAACAATTCAAATTGAAGATATTTAAGAGGCCAGAATTTGAGCAGCACAGCCGACTAGAACATTGAGTGCCAGAGCAAAACACAGAAACATGTGAGATAAAGGCCAAAGAGAGATTAAAAACTAAGGACGAGAATTTTAAACTAATGCTGTACTGTCCAGCAGGCTGCTATAGGCCATTGTGCACAGATATGACCAGGGAACAGGATTTGGTTGTGTGTTTGGATATTGGAGTGGACTCGTATTCAAGCTGGCCAGAGGAGCAAAGAGCAGAAATAGAGTATTTGCCATTCCAAGTCTATGCGGCTCAATCCCACACTGCAGCAGATTTACTTACGTCAATACGAGAGAAACTCAGAGGTTTGTTTGCGAAAATGATTTTTATATGTTTTGTGTATAATCTTGGTGACTAATGTGACTGAAATTACAGGTCTGGGCTCCCTTTTACTGTGTACCACTGTGATCCAAGTAAACACCACCTCTGATGGCCTGGTGACCACTCAGCCTTTTACCTTCAAGACCTACTCTGGTGAGTTCTCTTGTTAGTTGTTCCACAAAATTCCATTGTCAGACAACTTTCTGTCATTCACACCAGTATTAAAATCACTAAAAGGTCATGAACAGATGTAAAAAGGATCAAAAGCAATGAAATGAATGCTGCCTTTTATCACAACGGGACTTGGAATTCAATCAAGAGCCAGGTATTTCAAGTTTCTGCTGCTGTACTTAGACCACATCTGAGTACTGGGAGCTGTGTTTAGTTTTAGGGCATCACATCTTCGGAACACTACATTAGCCTTGGACGAGGCAGACTCACCTGCATGAAATCAGACTTTACAGGGTTAAAGTATGATGCTAGATTGCATAAACATGGCCTGTGTAATGGAGATTGAGGCAAGTCAGTAAGAGTCCTAGTGTTCAGGGCAATTGTTGTTGCCACACTCCTGTACAGCAGTGAGACCTGGATTCTGTATCAGCAACTTGTAGAAACAAATTTCAGCAATTCCTCCATCACGTTCTCCAGCTTAATTAGGAGGGCCATAGAACAAATGCTAATGTCCTTCTTGAGACCAGTTCCACAGGCATTAGAATAAACTCCTGTAAAACCCAATTATGATAGAGTTGGCTTTTTGTCCAGAAGACTACAAAACATCTCCCCCAGCAGATCCTCTTTCCTCAACAATCACATTCCAAGCAGAAACCTTGAAGTGTCGCTGCATTGACATCAAGGAAAGGGAGGAGCTTGCTGTCAATTGTTCAAAATGGTGACAAGTCATCCATCGAGCTGCATCATGAGTCCAAACATCATACTAAAGAGGCTGAGGGGAAAGAGTAATCTGCTGTCCAAATCCTTTATGGGACGTTCTGTCCATATTCTCGTGAGTTGAGAACCACCCTGTACTGTCACAAGAAGAGTCACGGCACTACCTCGAGGAGGCATCATGTTTGAATCAAGTTGAAGCTGATGACAATGGCGACCTGAGTTGGCTGATCTCTGCTTGAGGTGCTAAAATGGCCACCTGCTCCCCTCTTCGTCTTTCTTTATGCAAACGCCCCTACCTGTTGGGTGAGGAGAGGTGCAAGTTTGTTGCTATACCTGTCATAGGATTAAACAGGCTGTCATCACTCACTGGGGTAAATTCTTCATATCACTGCATGGGTGGTACTGCGGTGGAATGGATGACCCACTCATTAGGGAACCAGTTCCATGTCTATTCCACCAGCTTACTTTGTTTTGAGAGGTCAGGAAGGATCTGTAATTGTGGATAATCCGATCCCACCGGATTACCACCCAGGTACTGAAGACATAAACTGACTCCACAAGAAGAGTAACTGCTTGGGTTAGGCTTTGAAAAGAGATCAGCAGTATGTTAGAGCTCTGTACAAAGTGTTGGCTGGAGAGGAATTTCAGGCAAACTTTCATTCTCTCCTGGATTTTAAACATTGATCCAGAAAATAACAACCTATTTTTCAGCCATAAACACAAATTGTTTTCTTAAAGTCAAAAACTGCTGAAGAAACTCAGCAGGTCAGGCAGTATCTGTGTAGAGAAAGCAGGGTTAACTTTTTAGGTCCAGTGACCTTCCCTTAGAACTGACCTGAGTTTTTCCAAAAATTTCTGATTTTGTTTCTGATTTCCAGCATTCCACATTTCTTTTTTGTTATATTTTCTTATGATCTTTTGATACCAATGTAATGTTTTTACAAGTTATTTACCTTTTACAATGCCTCCTTTTACCTTGAGGTGAAACAGAATCCACTGGCTGGTGGAGAACAGTGATCATACTAAACTTCCGCTGGGAAACAGACCAGTGTGATCTGGTTGTCATGGGGAAAGAAATCTACACTGAAATCTATTGGACATCCAAGTGGCAGTTTTTATGTCTTGATGGAGATAAGGATGCTGTTGGAGATAGAGACACTGAGAGGGAGGAACAAAGGAGCCGTTACTGTCAAGTACAGAGGGAATAAAGCACCAAATAGGATGTTAGTTTATCTATTCAAAAAGAAGAGGACAGAACATGGGACTTTTTGAGACTTAAGGGATACGAATAATGCGATTTTGGAGAAGATTTGTAGCTGAGGTTGTGGATCGGGTTGTAAGTTTGCTCTTTGAGCTGGTAGATTTCTTCTCAGATGTTTCATCACCACACCAGGGGTAACATCACCAGTGAGCCTCCGGCGAAGCACTGGTGTTCTATTTGTGTGTCTTGATCTGTTGTGGTGGGTGATATCACTTCCCGGTTCTATTTCTGAGAGATTGGTAAATGGGATTCAAGTCGATATGTTTGTTAATGGAGTTCCCATGTGTATCTTTGTTTGGCCTGTCCCAGGATGGACATATTGTCCCAATCAAACTGGTGTCTCTCTTTGCCTGTGTGTGTGTGCATATTAATGATTGTTGGTCATGTCAATTGGTGGCTAGTTGGTGCTCATATAATCTGGTGGCGAGTTTCCTGCCCGTCTGTCCAATGTAATGTTTGTTGCAGTCCTTGCAGGGTATTTTGAATTGTGACGTTCGTTCTGCTGGTTGTTAGTACGGGGTCCTTTAGATTCATCAGGAGCTGTTTCAGTGCATTGGGAGGTTTATGGGCTACCATGATGCCTAGGGGCCAGAGTGGTCTGGTCGTCATCTCTGAGATGTCTTTGATGTATGGCAGGGTGGCTAGAGTCTCTGGGCGTGTTGTGTCTTCCAGTTTAGGTCTGTTGTGCAGGAGTCAGCAGACTGCGCTTTTTGGTTACCCGTTGTTCCTGAATACCGTGTACAGGTATTTTTCCTTGGCTTCTCGTAGTTCCTGGGTGCTGCGGTGTATTGTGGTTCATTTAAATAATGTCCTGATGCAGCTCCATTTGTGGATGTTGGGATGATTGCTCCTGTAGTTGGCCAGTGTGCGTGGCTTTCCTATAAACGCTTGTTTGTAGCTCTCCATTAGCTTTTTGTTCAACTGTGACGTCCAGGAAGGGGGGTCTATTGTTCGTCTCTTACTCTTTGATGAACTTTATACTGGTGAGGATGTTGTTTATGTGTTTGTGACAAAACATCTGAGAACAAATCTACCAGCTCAGTGAGCAAACTCACAACTGGGTAAGAATAATCATGGTAGCGTTGTTGGTGGAAATCAGCTCTGGAAGAGACAGGGTGAATGGAGTCATTTTCCAAAGATAGCAGAAGAGGGCAAAGAGAACAGAGTATTTCTGGAAGTGAATTGACCCTTAGATTTATGTTGCTCCACATCTTCCAGAAGTGCTTCCAAAAGGTGATGTGAAATGTTTTTCAATTTTGGTAAATAGAATTGCGAAAGCACCTTTTTGTCAGTTTGGTGTATTGTTTGCCTATTGAGGAATGTTTGATTAAAGTTGATTTTAATTTGTTTATTATAGTAAACCTCTTGAAAGTGTGAAATCATGAGCTTTGGTCATTTCTATCAGTTCCTGGGAATTTTCCTTTGAAGATGGTAGGAAATATTGCCCTCTTGATTCGAACCCAGAGCTATAAAATGGGTACTCATTGTGTTTGATTTTTTTTTAATATTACTTTTACCTTCAGAAACGATTCCAGAATCTCTGAGTTTGACCTCCATCACCACCACCAGTGCTGTGATCTCCTGGGCCCCTATTGGGAGTGTGAGTGCTCTGAGGGCCTGCAGTCTGCACTACTACAGCGTTGGGAGCCCCGACACTGTCCACACTGTCAGCTTTACCTTAACCAGTACAGAGGCAGTGATCACAGGTAAGACGTGAAATTAACCAGCCCTCATGTATGTGGACGGACCTTGGAATTTGGCTGCCTGGCCCCAGTGATACCCTGGCCTTATCTTAAGTAGGGCTCCTCATTTTTTTTAGGGCTCCCTGTCATCCCAGATGTGACCACCTCTCGTGCCAGGCACTCTCTCACTATTTTGGGATTTTCTCCCGAGGTAGGAGGTGAACGTGTCTCAATTTAAAGCAACTGACCCTGCTCCTAGCGTTAAATTGCTAAGTGCCAGCCATCTCCATGATGAGCAGGCTGACTGAATTTTATGACGGGGTGGCCTGTGATCACAGGAACTGTGTAAAACTCAGCCCCAGGAAGTACAGCAGCCAATTTGCACGCAGCAAGTTCTCACAAGCAGCAGATTGAAGGATTAAAATTGGCCAGGATACTGGCAACAAGTACTCTGCTCCTCTTCATAGGAGTTTTGTGGCGTTTTCACATACGGTAATGTGTCATTGATTCACTGGAGCAGTCTTTCAGATGGAACACTGACAGGGCTGCTCTCTCTTCAGTGTTCACTGGACTATTGTTCCAAATCTAGAAGAAAGTGAGAACTGCAGATTCTGGAGATCAGAGTCAAAATGTGTGATGCTGGAAAAGCACAGCCAATCAGGCAGCATCCGAGGAGCAGGAAAGTCGATGTTTTGAGTATAAGCTCTTCATCAGGATGCCCACCTTGAAGAAGTTCTCCTCCTCTTCCTGATGACGAGTTTATGCTCAAAACATCGATTCTTCTGCTCCTGGGATGATGCCTGACCAGCTGTGTTTTTCCAGCGCCACACTTTTTGACTATCCTTCCAAATCTCCTGAGTTGGATTTGAACTCACAATCTCCTTATTCAGAATCAGCAGTGCTACCACTGAGCTGCAGCTGACCCTGAAGTCACTCCTTCACCTCTGATAGTGATTGCTGCGAGTAAGACGATGTTGATCTTGAGTCTGGAGGTTACTGTGTAAAATGTTTACGCAAAAGGAGGGATGCGTCTTCAGTGTGAAATGATCTTCAGATCGCATTGCAAGTGACTGAGAATCCGAGAATGCATAACTTTCAGACTTCCCAAATGGTTAGATAAAATGCTACTGCCAAAGTCGCTAGGTTGTTTAATTTTTAAATGAAGCCAAATTATTTGTCCAAAGAAGGAATGGGCTCATTCACAAATGGATGACAATGACGGGCAAAGATATATTTCTAGCTTGTTCCCCAATGTGAGATAGACCCAGGTCACATGAGTCTGACAGTCTTACTAATTTGTAAAGATTAGATTTCAATGTTTCATCTAATATCCAAGTAGATTTTGCAGGATGAGGTTTGCTGCCAAGGCTGTCTGCATGTGGTGGTCATGTGTCATTTGTGTCATTATATTCCCTGGTTATTATCTTGCTTCCCCACAGGAAGAGTGCTTTCCATCTATTTAATGTCCAGCAGGACACCGGTTAAACTCAGGTCTGACCCTGAGAAGGTTCAACATCCCTCAATTCTGTTTCTATCATTCAACTCGCGTCAGTCTCTTTCTTTGTTTATTGCAAGATTCGTATCGACTCGCCCCTGGATCGCTGATCAGTGATCAGAAGGGGTGCCTGATTTTAATCCCTCCTCTGCACCGGCAGGAAAATAGATCAACTCAACACAACACATCCTGGAGTTGAACTTAGGACCTACTTGGTCCAGGCGCCTGTATCCCACTGAGTCACCAACTAAGTTCATAGACAACCCTTTGATACTTTGCATTTGACTCATTTTAAAATAAAGAATCAGGAGATTGTTTTGTCTGAACAAAGAAGTTGCCACATTTCCAATAACTAAAGTTGGTAAACGTTTTCCTTTTCATTGTTATCCGGATATGTTCCATCCTCCACTCATTATGCAACAGGAAGCCTCCCAGTTTTCCCATTGTAAATTCCAATGTTCCACCCATCCTGGTTTCCTCAATTTATCTTTTTAGCCTCCTGAGAGTGATAAGCAAGGGATTTGATTAAAACATACTGCTAAAGTAATGTCTGACCTAGTAAGATGTTTTAAAATTGCAGCTGGTTTAGCAAAACATGAATAGCATGTGAAGGGCTGAAGTTGTAAAATCATTTCCTCCCCACCACCACTCCGTTGATATCAATGGATGGAGCAAAGGGAATGTGATATAAGTGGGAATGGTGGTAACTCAATGGTTAGTACTGCAGCCTCACAGCACCAGGGACCCCCGTTCAATTCCACGCTCAGACTACTGTCTGGGTGGAGTTTGCACATGATCCCCCTGTCTGCATGGGTTTCCTCTGGTTTCCTCCCATCATCCAAAGATGTGCAGGTTAGGTGGATTGGCTATGCTAAAGTGCCCCATAGTGCCCAGGGATGTGTAGGCTGGGTGGAATAGCCATGGTAAATACAGGGAGAGAGTAAGGCGATGGGTCTGGGTGGGATGCTTTTCAGAGAGGTGATTTGGACTTTTTGGGAAGTATGGCCTGTCTCCACATTGGAGAGATTCTATGATTCTAGTTAAATGGTTTCCACCTAGAAATAGGCAGCAGGCTGAGAATCTGCCTAAATGTAAAACAAGCCATTGACCAACACTGATTTGCTATTTAACTTAGTTAATTTTTAATTGAAGGGTCATAGACTACATGCCAGCACGGTGGCTCAGTGATTAGTACTGCAGCCTCATAGCGCCAGGGACCCGAGTTCAATTCCTGCCTCGGGTGACTGTCTGTGTGGAGTTTGCACATTCTCCCCATGTCTGTGTGGGTTTCCTCCGGGTGCTCCGGTTTCCTCCCACAGTCCAAAAATGTGCAGGCCAGGTAAACTGTCCATGCCAAATTGCCCATAGTGTTAGGTGCATTAGTCTGGGGTAAATATAAGGTGGGGGGATGGATCTGGGTGGGTTAGTCTACGGAGGGTCAGTGTGGACTTTTTGGGGCCTGTTTCCATACTGTAGGGTATCTAATCTAATCTAATCTAATCATAAATCATCATGAGTTTGAAGTAAAGGGAAATTTACAATACATCATCAGCCCCAGAGATAGCAACTGAATCACAGCGAGTCTGAAGTCAACATGAAATTGTGAATTTCTCAAAGGAAGATTTACACATTAGTTCAAGTTTCTTTCACATCTTCTTCATTCATGTAAACTCCCAAGTCACATGTTAGAGAATCAGACAATATTTTTCGGTTTTATGGCATTTTTTTAAACCAATCAACCAAGTGGTTTCCAATGGTAATCTAAGACGCCCTCCCTGCAACTCTACCTCCTGCTGATAAGGCAATGTCTCTCCTCACACAGGATCACAGATTAGTTTGCAAACTCAGTTGCCCTAAAGATTCATATAGTAAGGTTCCACCTTTGTTCCTTAGTTTATGTCAGATCTCAACCAGGGTCATGTGTGTCAGGTGTGGCTCAGTGGTTGCACTCTCAGGTAGTGTCCCTTCCTATGGACCAAGTTCCACTTGCTCCAAAGGTGTGAAATAACCTCTCTAAACAGGTTGATTAAAATATCTAGAAGGTTGTAGATTCATTGAACTCCAAAGCTTCCTGGTAGATTTCTCATTTGCCTCTCTGAATCCTCTCATCACAGTGGAGTCCATTGCAAGTTTGGTGTGGACCTTCCCAAAACTGCCAGTTCTGTTCCTGCTTATGCTTGGAGGAATCTCTGCAACTATGACACTTTAAGCTTTCCTCCATGCAGGTTGAATATTGTATGTTTGTCTCAGATAGCCTTCACAGCTAATGCTTCCCTCCACGTGAGCCATTAATAGTAATATTTTCCCAAAAGAAGTGACCTTTAATGCGAAATCATACTGGCCACCTTCATGTGGTTTACCCTGAGATAGTTCTCCTTAGTAGATCTGCTTGCCTGACCTGCTGTGCTGTTCCAGCAATAAAGTTTCAACTTTGATCTCCAGCATCTGCAGACCTCACTTTCTCCCATTCTATACTCATTGCTGACCCTGGATTCTGCACTTTAAAACAGGGGAAGTGATGACCCCAGTGGTATTAATTCTAGGCTGTTAATCCAGAAACTCAGCTTTTGTTCTGAGGATGTGGGTTCAAAGCCCGCCAAGTCAGATAGTGGAACTTGAATTCAATTTTTAAAAACCTATCTGGCAAACTAATGTCCTTCAGGAAAAGAAATCTGCCATTCTCACCTGGTCCGGCCTGCATGTAACTCCAGGGACACAGGGATGTGATTAGCTCTTGACCGCCCTCTGAAATAGGGCTTATGCCCGGAACGTGGATTCTCCTGTTCCCTGGATGCTGCCTGACCTGCTGCGCTTTTCCAGCAACACATTTTCCACCCTCTGAAATAGCCCAGCAAGTCACTCAGTTCAAGGGCAGCTATGGGTGGGCAATAAATGCTGACCAGCCAGTGACACCCACATCACACAAATAAATTAAAACAGTGTGCTGGAGACTGGAATCCATTGCAACTAAATGACAGCTGCAGATGAGACCAAGGTAGATAAAGGTAACAGATCCCATGATGCTGTTTCAAAGGTGGTCACCTTCTCTATGTCTTGGCAGTGCTTATACCACAAGCAACATCAGCAAAACAGATTCTGGTCATCATTTAGCTCCTGCCTGTAGAACCTTGCTGTGTGGAACTTGGCTGCTCCATTTCTTACATAGCCACAGTGACTCTACTTGAGAAGTACATTGTTGGCTGATTTTGGAAAGTCGTGCAGAAAAGCAAGTCTTGCTTCTATCAGGGCAGTCCCTGGGGTTGGGGAGGTGGGTGTCGTTATTTCTCGCACTTGTCCTAAATTAAAAGAGAGGAAATCATCCATGGATCCTGTTCTTGATCTGATGGATGAAATGTTGTTGTGTACACTGGTTACCCGGTCACATTATTGGAGTGTGAACACTGGAGAGATTGGCATTACAGCTTTGCTGGGATGTCAATAGAAATCCCTTAACAGTAGTTTAGACCAATGTTTATATCAGTTGCCTTGAGTCTCACCTGCCCAGCAGAGAAATTGGAGAACTAACATGGAAATTCACACACTCAATAAAGAAGTGGTCTGTTGTCCACACTGGGGGAGGTCCAACACACTTTGCTGCAGGCATACAACTTGATGCACCTGTGAAGGTGAACAGCTTGAAAAGATAAAATTGGCACCACTCATCCTCCCAGCTTTTTGATATGAGGGAAGGGAGGTCAAGAAGTAAGAATAAATAACAAAGTATTCTGACACAATGAATTTAGTGAACCTTGGTATTCTGCTAGTTATATTAACCATGAGTATTTTTTTTCAGGATTGAAACCAGACACTACCTATACAGTGTCCATTGTGTGTCACTCCCTTTTTAACCGGACACTCAGCTCCCAGCATCTGAATGTTACTACTCTCCCATGTATGTATTTACAAATTTTATCATCAGTCTAAAGTTGTCTCTCTCTCTCTCTCTCTCTGCAAGGGAACAGAGATGTTTTTCTTAAATTGACTGAGGCTCTATTTTGTTGGCAGCTTTGAGATTCATCATCAATGTGTACGCCTCCCATATTACCTCATCTACTGCTGTGATTGGCTGGGATCTACACCCTTCAAAGGCTGCCCTCATTTGGTCCTACTCCATTAGCTATGGTCCTTATGCTCGTGGTGGACCCACCAGGAATATAATTGCTTTCCCTCCGATAACCACTGTGATCCTCACAGGTAAAGACATGGAAAATGTGGAGTGAGAATGGTCTTTTGCTTCTGTAATCTGCTGAGTTAGGGACAGTGACGCTGGGATCCAGTAACTTTGGAGATGGGTCCTGCAGTAGATCCCCCTTCCACCAGACTCCTGTCCCACATGGGCAGCCTTGAACGTTACACTGGGTTATGGGAGACTTTATCAGAGTGCAGATGTGATGTGGCATTCAAATATATCAAATTAAAGATCAATATTAAAATTAAATTAAGATAATGATCAATCAGGAGGAAGCGCACAAAAGTGCCAATGACCTATGACCATTGTATGAGGGTAATGAAGGGGTAAAAGATGAAATTATTGCCAGAAACTACTGAGGCAGGTGAAAATGTTTTGCATTGGATCCTGCAGCCTGGAAAAAAATGATTGTTAGAGCTCAAAGAACCAGTTATGGGATTTCTAAAGACATTTCAGGTGGCTCAGCGGTTAGCACTGCTGCCTCACAGCACCAAGGATCCAGGTTCAGTTGTACCCCCTGACAACTTCCTGTGTGGAGTCTGCGTGGGTTTCCTCCCACAGTCCTAGGATGTGCAGGTTGGGTGGATAGGCCTGTCGTGTCCAGGGCTGTGAAGGCTAGGTGGATTAACCCTGGGAAATGCAGGGTTACAAGGATGGGGTAGGGGATGGGTCTGGGAAAGATGCTCTTTGAAGGGTCAGTGTGGACTTGACAGCCTGCCTCCACACTGTAGGGATTCAAATTAATTGAACACTGGGAATTATATGATAAATGTTCAAATTGGATTTAGTTTGCACAAAAGCAATTGATCTTAATTTAGAGTTAATTAATTTTAATAAATAAAGTTTTCCCAGTGCATTCGCCCCATGTAATCACTTGATGTCACTGTGATTTTTCGTTCCTCCCATTCAGTTCACAGTCAGTCAGAAAGACAGCTTTTTCAAGGTCTCTCTTTCTGCATTATATGTAGTTAAGGACCCAGCAATGACTGTGGCGCTCCACAGTTGCCAACCTAAGAAAGACCTATTATCACTAGTCTCTGCTTCCTGTTCACTAACCCATCCTTTATCCATGATAATATGTTCCACCCTGCACCATGTGCTCTTGTCTGGTGTAGTAACCTTTCGATGTGGCATCTTTTCAAATTAATTTTGCAAAATCTAAATATATAACATCTGCTGCTATGGAAAATAAAGAGCATGAAAGCATGGAAAGGGTTAAGACATGAAGACCACTGGCAATCTGTGTTCTGTGGCAGGCAGGATGGGTTAACTATAGTGGAACATTCTTACACCAATTAGCAAAGTAAGGTTAAGGATGAAAGGTCACTGTGGCGTGATGAGGTAACACAAGTAATAAAGCAAGTTTCTCTGTTAAATGTTATTATGACAGGATTGGGACCATAAATATTTGGGACATGACATTAAAATATCTAATTAATAGTTAGTCGAGTCAGCTTAAGACAGGAGACTATTATAATAGATGGAATAGCTAAATATCTATCATAACAGGTTAGTCTGCAATTGAAGATCACGGTAGCATAGTGAGCAATAAATATTTAACCGTGACATTAGAATAACATTAAGTAGAATGTACAACTAAAGAGATAATGGGAACTAACATCACTGGTTTATTGCGTAGCTAGAGTGAGGTACTTTGGTTAATATAGTTGGACATGCTGATAAGCTAACAGAATCATGATACAAAAAATATAAATATCCACAGACCCTGAGGTTCGGGGGCATTCGAGAATCTGTTTTCTCAGTGTCACGGTTTCTTGTTTGCAAATAAAAGACCTATTTCTTGAAGAACTCTCTGCGTCTCCTGGTGATTCTCTACATTTTCTCCACTACACTGCTTCCCCTCTTCTTCTTTCACAAAGATCAAGTTTTGATTTTCGAAATGAATTTTTTCAGGGAGTACAGTCAATCAGAGACTGTTCATGACTAATAAAACTTTCCCATTTCTGCTCCGGATAAGTGCCCCTTAAGGAATACTAGCACAGCAAATGAGAAGGACTATAAGAGGGAAGGTGTCTTCACTGAAATTGTCATAAGGATTCCTAAAGGTGCAGTTTTATTGCCAAGATAGAACAATCAGTGTCCCACGTGTTTGCAACGTTTTATACCTTGCACAGATATTCCATTGTTTTAAAAAAATTGTTGGGACTTAGGTCCAGCTGCTTTGCCTCTGAGATTTGATTGTAGTTGTGTTGGTTGTCATCCAAAAACAGCACAGTCACCTCTTTAAAATGGAACCCAGTCAGTCACCATCTTATTATTTTCCTTTAACAGATCTGAATCAGTCAACTGTCTACATTGTAACTGTTTCTGCAAAAACATTATTTGGAAAAGAAGACACTGGTTCAACATTGAAGTTTATGACACAAAGCTGTAAGTATTTCTCTTATGTCACTTTGTTAACCATTTATTCTTGTTCCATCTTAACCAATGGATGACTAATGTTAAACTAAAGTGGAGTAATACATCCCAGAGAATTCCCCATTGCTCCACACGGATGTAACCTCTCCATACCTTCCGCACGTATTGCTGTATTGACCCTCATTATTTCCTGATCTCACCTGGAACTCCCAAATTGTCAGCAGAATCTGTTCCCATGAAATTTGGGATACTGTTGTTCCAAAATGCATTTACTATCAATTGTTTGAAGCTTTTTGGAAATCCAAGGTGGCTCTGTATAAAAGCTTTCTCTGTATAAAAGCTTCCAACAGCTGTCTCACTTATTTCCACTCAGGATGTAGACATTTTGAAAAAAAAGCTTAAAGCGAGGTCTGTTTTTTTTTTCCTTATCCTCCAGCCCCTGCTGGTTTAGTGCTACCTGTTCCTTGCCTCTCCTGAGTGTTTTCAAGAGATCATCGTCAGTGCTTCTCTGAAGATTTAAACGTTTTGTTGGGGTTTTACCTCAGTAAAATCACACCTTCCTTTGCGCGTTCCTTCCTCTTCACTGTGTTCAGACAAAGACTTGGTGTACTGCCCCCTCTCCACTTCACGCTCTCTCGGCAGCTCAAAATATCTAACTCCTTTGTCCTCCTCCCTTCCTCCTACAAGGATTGTCAACTCTTTCCTGGCCTCCTGGAATTGTCGCTAATCTCCAAGACCCTCTGAAGAGCTAAAATAGTCATTTTCTTTTGACTATTTCTGGTTTGTTTGCTATGAGACAAAAGTTTCTTCACAGGCAGTTATGAATCATGCAATTGGGTCTGCTTGCTTTCTATCTGATACAAGGTAGTATGCCTAGAGAATGACAAATCAGGCATCTAATTTTTGGAGTTTGTTGGAGGCTGTTCGAGGCCGTGTTGGGGACTGCCAGGAACATGGGTAACTAGAGTTGGCAACCCATCTCTTAGATATTTCAAGCCATTAAAAGCAATGCTTGCACCACCTTGCTGATTTATCCCTGAATCCTGTCCCTTTATCTTGGATGAATGTTTTTGAAAAGGAAAAGTGCAATTAATTTGTTTCCTGCTTCTGCAGTTACAGTCCCATCCAACAAGACCCCAGCAGCCCCTCAGCAAGTGAGGGTGGGAGAATTCGAATCATACTGTGTGCTTGTCAGCTGGAAACCACCTTCTGCATCCCCGAATGAGACAATACAATACAATGTGAGTACTGTTATGGACTAGGCCAGACCACTCAAAGCATTGTGGGCGGCACGGTGGCACAGTGGTTAGCACTGCTGCCTCACAGCGCCAGAGACCCGGGTTCAATTCCCGCCTCAGGCGACTGACTATGTGGAGTTTGCACGTTCTCCCCATGTCTGCGTGGGTTTCCTCCGGGTGCTCCGGTTTCCTCCCACAGTCCAAAGATGTGCAGCTTAGGTGAATTGGCCATACTAAATTGCCCGTAGTGTTAGGTAAGGGGTAAATGTAAATGTAGGGGTAGGGGTATGGGTGGGTTGCGCTTCGGCGGGTCGGTGTGGACTTGTTGGGCCGAAGGGCCTGTTTCCACACTGTAATGTAATCTAATCTAATCTCATTCTTAAACAGGCAGCCCAGACCATAACAATTTGTTATGGTTATAGCAATTTGTTTTGGTAAGTGTACAGTAAAAATTATTCAGATTAAATTAGCAGGGTTGACTACCAGATTTAAAACAGACAAAAACTTTATTCATAAAGTTACAAATGAAACATGAAGAACAGAATAAAGAACCCCTACAGACCTCAGTCTATCCAAACTAGACTTAAGTATGTTGTTCTGAATATACACAACAGTCCCAATAAACAAGCCCCCTTTAAGACACAGTGCAAAAAAGGGTCAGATGCTTACAGGTTGAAGTTAGAAGGGTAGAAGAGAGAGTTACCACACAGCTCACTGTTGAACTCCCAACCAATTCTGGACTGAACTAACTTGCTCAGCTGGAGAGCTGACCACTCCCCTTTCATTCTACAGGTCACTTCTAAAACATGGCGACTTTAGCCTGAACATATAAACAAAAAGGCCTCTCAATACTCTTTAATCTCAGTACCAAACCAGACTGATCAGAGCCCGGCCTGGTTTACTACCCCTCAGGAAAAAAATCAAGGACAGTGTCTCCTTGAGCCAAGGAACAGCTTTTAGGAAAAAAGGGACAAGCTTTGTGACAGTAAAAAGCAGGGAGAGAAGGAGTGGGCGGCACGGTGGCACAGTGGTTAGCACTGCTGCCTCACAGCGCTAGAGACCCGGGTTCAATTCCCGCCTCAGGCGACTGACTGTGTGGAGTTTGCACGTTCTCCCCGTGTCTGCGTGGGTTTCCTCCGGGTGCTCCGGTTTCCTCCCACAGTCCAAAGATGTGCAGGTCAGGTGAATTGGCCATGCTAAATTGCCCGTAGTGTTAGGTAAGGGATAAATGTAAGGGTATGGGTGGGTTGTGCTTCGGCGGGTCGGTGTGGACTTGTTGGGCCGAGGGCCTGTTTCCACACTGTAAGTAATCTAATCTAATTCTTGTAAGTAATCTAATCTAATTCTTAAAACTATTCATAATCTGCTCGGGGTGGTTGCAAAATGGAAAATTCCTTTCTTTTGCTAAAACATCTGTTAAAATATGGATGAATTCAGGACCATGGCCTCATTTGAATTTGGCCAATGAATCGTAGGTTCTGAGGCTGTTGTGTTTTGTCAGCAATAAGTCAGTGTGCCCCATTGAGAGGCGTGCTTGTGATATCATCACTGCATCATAGCATCGGAGGGTGTAAAGACATCATATTCCTCATACTTTGAATCATTTGAAACATGACATGATGCTGGAAGCAGCTTCTTCAGTTGTTAACTAATGGCATAATATTAGCACAGACATTGAAGAAAGTAATATGTGCATAGAATAGTTAGTTGCAATAAATATCTGTTGGATTCTTCAATGTTCCAAAGTCCACACCTAGTTTCTTAATTTATGTGGGAGATCAATTTGAACAGCCTGTTGGAGCCAAAGACTGCTTTAGGGTCTCAGGAATATAGACCAGCTAGATAGACGTCATTATAGCTGTTTCACAGAGGTTGTGTTGGAGGTGATAATGTGCCAGGGGTAAGGGGTTGTGGAGGATAGGGTTTAAGGTCAGTCTATTAAAGATCCAAGGTACTTGCAGGTAATCTGGAAGATTAGCCACCAGCGCTCCAGAAAGAGAACTGATTTTTTTTCCCTCAGTTTTCATGGGAACGCTGTTGTACACTAGCCACGCCACATCTCCCTCTTTGGTACAACAGGATATTGGGCTCTCCATGGCTGCAAGATAAAAGAGTGGGGCGACTATGTTTGGCTAGAAGAGTTCTCACTTCTCAACATCATTCAGGAACCCTGGACTGGAAAGTAGGAACTAATTAAAGTGATAGCTGGACAGAGTTTAAATGTGATCTGGGAGTGGGAGTGTGGGGTTTTTTTTAATGACAATCAATGGTAATTCTATCGTCACCATTACTTTACAGTCTGGATTTTTATTAATCTAATTTGAATTCTGCCATCATCTATAGAGGGATTTGACCCCATGTACCTACAGCATTAGCCTGATCATCTAGATTAATAGTCCAGTGATATTTCCACTTGATCACCTTTTCCCCATAAGTAAAAGATTTGTAGAAAGGCGTACTAGAATGATAGCTCAGCATTTTTTCTAATTAAATTACATTTTAACATGAGTCAGCAATCTGTCCAGAAGAAAGGAAAAGGCTCTCTTTCCCCGTTTGTATGTTATTCCACTTTCATAGTGTCTTAGAGTCCCTACAGTGCAGAAAGAGGCCATTCAGCCCATTGAGTCCACATCAACCTGCCAAAGAGCATCCCATCCAGACCCATCTCCCCTACCCTATCCTGCATTGCAATCCTGTACATCCCATGGCTAATTCATCTAATCTACATATCTCTGGACACTATGGGCAATTTAGCATGGCCAATCCATCTAACCAGCATATCATTGGTCTATGGGAGGAAACCGGAACACCCGAAGGAAACCCATTCAGACACTGAGAATGTGCAAACTCCACACAGTCAGCCAGCCAGCCAAGACTGGAATCAAATCCAAATTTCAGGCACTGTGGAGTAGCAGTGCTAACCACTGAGCCAACGTACCACCCTTCAGTGAAAGGGATCTTAATAAAACTGTATGAGACCAGTGCTCACTGTGGTAATAGCACCATCCTCCATATTATTAAGTGTTCAAACACTCCTCAGCTTCATTTCAGTGTAGTGCTAAAGAAATGAAATGTGCTTGATGGTCTGCCCAACATGTATTCCTCAATCAACATGTCAACCAGATCATTAGGCTTTTATTGTCTTTTGCTGTTTGTGGGATCTGGCAGCATCTGAATTAGAAACCTATCAAGGTAATCTAATGCAGCTATAACACTGGCATTTACCCAGCAAGGTGGAAAAGTCCTGCACACAAAAAGCAAGAGAAACACAACCCAGCCAATTACCGCCTCATCAGTCTATTCTCAATCGTCAGCAAAGTGATGGGAGGTGTCATTAATAGTTCAATCAAGTGGTTTCTCCACAGAAACCCACTCCTGAATGCTCAGTTCGGAACCCACCAGGACCACTCAGCTCCGGTCACCATTACAGCCTAGATCCAAAATGTGGATGAAAGAGCTGATCTCCAGGTGTGAGGTGGGACTGACTATGTGGATGAAAGAGCTGATTTCCAGGTGTGAGGTGGGACTGACTATATGGATGAAAGAGCTGATCTCCAGGTGTGAGGTGGGAGTGACTATGTCTGACGTCGTGACAACATTTGTCCGAGTGTGGCATCCAGGATTTCTAGCAAAAGGTACGTTATTGAGAATTGGGAAACATGCCATTGGATGAAGGCTCAGCGAGAGAAAGTAAGAGGATTCCTGATGAAGGGCTTATGCCCGAAACATCGATTCTCCTGCTCCTCAGTTGTTGCCTGACCTGCTGTGCTTTTTCTGCACCACACTTTTCGACTCTGACTCTCCAGCATCTGCAGTTCTCACTTTCTCAAAGTAAGATGATTGTTAACTGATTCACTTACTTCCTCTATTATAGTTGGGCAATCAGTGCCGGCCTCGCCCACTTCCAATAAGTAAATATTTCTTGTGAAAAAACACATTTGCTACAAGATAATGTGTGGATAACATTTTGTTTCTTAAATTAGGAATTCCAAGGCCTTTGACAAGGTCCCTCATGGCAGGCTGATACAAAATGTGAAGTCACATGGGATCTGCAGTGATCCTGGTAATATGGATACAGAACTGGATTAGTCATAGAAGACAGAGTAGCAGTGGAAGGGTGTTTTTTTGATTGGAGATCTGTGACTGGTAGTGTTTCGTAGGGATCAGTGCTGGGACCCCTGTTGTTTCTAATATATATAAGTGGTTTGGAGAAGAATGTAGGTGGCCTGATTAGTAAGTTTGCAGATGCCACAAAGATTGGCAGACAGTGAGGAGGATATTGCAGGACATAGATAAGCTGAAGACTTGGGCAGAGAAATGGCAGATGAAGTTTAATCTGGACAAATGCAAGGTGATACATTTTGGAAGATTTAATGCAGGAGGGAAGTATACAGTAAATGGTAGAATCCTTAAAGTATTAACATACAGAAGCATCTATGCATGCAGGTCCACTGTTCCCTGAAAGTAGCAACATAGTAGATAAGGTGGTCAAGAAGGTATATGACATGCTTGCCTTTGTCGGTCAGATTATTAAAATTGGCAAGTCATGTTGCAGCTGTACAGAACTTTAGTTAGGCCACACTTGGAGTATTGTGTACAATCCTGGTCACCACACTACTGTAAGGATGTGGAGGCAGTGGAGAAGGTACGGAAATGGTTTACCACAATTTGCCTGGTTTGGAGTGTATTAGCTAGGAGTAGCGATTGAACAAACTTAGTTTGCTTTCACTTGAACTTTGAACAATGGGGGAACAACCTGATAGAAGTTACAAAATTACAAGAGGAATGGATACTCTGAGTCTTTCTCCAAGGGTAGAAATGTCAGTTACTTGGGGACATAGGTTAAGGTAAAAGGGGAGAAAGTTTAAAGGAAACGTAAGGGGCAGGTTTTGACACAGAGGGTGGTAAGTGTCTGCAATGTGCTGCCAGAAGAAATAGTGGAGGCAGATACAATAGCAATGTTTAAGAGGCACTTTGACAGATCATGAATAGGCAGGGAATACAAAGATATGCACCATGTCAAGGTAAAAGATTTTTTATTTCAAAAGGCATTATGTGTTGGTGGGCTGCAAGACCTGTGCTGTATTGTTTCTTCTTCTTTATTCTTTGAGTGAATGGGATTGTCCATAATTCTACTTTTGATCATTGGAATGTGGGAACAGAGAAAATTGAGAATTTAGATGAAGTCTTGCCCCTTTGTTTCTAAGCAACAATTTAATGGTGAGGGTCACTTTAAGATGTTGGCTGATTGGTAAGATAAATATTCCTTTGTTTCAACAGGTTAATGTCCAGGTACCGGATTCCTCACCTGTACGATATACGACAAATGCTAACTATATCTATTTACGAGATTTGCCTCAGAAGCCCACCTATAACATCACTGTTTCTGCGGTGAACCGCCAAGGTGAAGGATCGCCCAGTAAGAAGGTCTCCCTCAGGATGCTGCAAAAGCAGCAACCTACACCAGGTAAGGTTCAAAGGCATCACCTCGCATTTGACGAGATTAAACTTCATCTGCCATTTCTCTGCCCAAGTCTTCAGCTTGTCTATATCCTGCAATATCCTCCTCACTGTCCGCCAACCTTTGTGGCATCTACAAACTTGCTAATCAGGCCACCTGCATTTCTTCTCCAAACCACTTATACATGTTAGAACACTCACAGGGGTCAGCAAGATGACAAATTGAGAAACTATTGGAAATATGAGTGGTTTTCTCCTGACTGAATCCTCTATTTCAAGTACCCACTGAAAGAAACTTCATCTTTGTTATGATCATTTTCCAATGCAAGCAGTTCAAACTCATTTAATTCTCTGATTCCCTACTTCTCTTTGCTCTTTAAGGTCCTCCTTAACATCTATCTTTTTGACCAAACATTTGAATACCATTTCATTCCCTGCTTTAATTTTTTTTGTTGTCCAACAAGCACACCATGGAATGTTTTGTGTTGTCAAAGGCACTACATAAATGTGAATTATATATTATCTACAAAATCATGAGAGGTATATATAGGGTAGATAGCCAACAGCTTTTCCCTGTGGTAGGGGAGTCTAAAACTAGAGGTTTAAGGTGAGGGGGGAGAGATGCAAAAGGGTCCAGAGGAGCAGTATTTTCACACAGAGGGTGGTGAGTGTCTGGGACGGGCTGCCAGAGGTAATGGTGGAAACAAGTACAATTTTGTCATTTAACAGGTCCATGGAGGGATAGGCATGGAGGGATATGGATCAAATGCAGGCAAATGGGACAAGTTTAATTGTGAGAACTGGCCGGTAGGGGCAAGTTGGGTCAAAGAGCCTGTTTCCGTACTGTAGACCTCTATGACTTGATGAGTCTGAATGGTTTTCTTGTAACTCTGGGGTAAGAGTGATGAAAATTCAAGTCAAGTTACAGTCTCTTCAGTCGATGTCTCAAGGTCTTCATGATCCACCCTGGAATGTATCACACAGTCTGATGAACCATTGCAGCACCAATGTAACATGTTGAACACGGCACCTTTTGCATCAGACTTAAAAACTCTCTTATCTTCACGAGCTATTCCAGAGAGAGGTGGCTTTTTTCAGCGGTACTGGAAGGTATTGCTCTTGCCACCCCAATATTTATATGTTGGCCCAGTTAATGGTGGAGGATTCAGCAATAGTTGGATATCATTGGAGTGGCTAAACTCTCCTTTTGGAGATGGTTATTGGAAGGCATTTATGTGGTGCAAATGTTACTTGCCCCTTGTCAGCCGGGCCGGCTGTTGTCCAGGTCATGCTCCAGAAGGCAAACATTGCTTCAGGAGTCACAGATTGTGTAGTCATCAGAGAGGTTTCTCACCACTGTCTTCATCATGGAGTGAAGGTCATTGATGAAGCACCTAATGGTGACTGAGGCTTGGATACTCCCCTGAAATAATCAACCTCCAATCGCCATGATAACAATGCAATCATAGAATCCCACCAGTGTGGAAAAACTGAATCCAAAGAGCCAGATTTTCCAAGGACTGGCAATTTGCATTCAGCCTTGTCTTATACCCGAAAAGTAGAGAGCTTCCACGGGAGATCCCACTCGGTGCTCCCTCACAAATGTTCTATGTTAACATTAACATGGTAATGTTTCTTTATGCCTATAAAAACATGAACACAGTGCCTACTCCTGACGCCAGGAGGAGTTTGTACTCTGCAACTTCCTCATGACCTTCTGAAGGTGACGTTCCTAGAATCGGCCACAGTGCAGCCGAGACCTTACCAGTGATTTGTAAAGGTTTGGCATGTCTTGCTTCTGTGTGTCACATCTCTAAATGATTTGGAGGAGAATGTAGGTGGCCCACCATGTTTGCGGATGACACAAAGATTGGGGGAGCTGTGGATGTGAGGAGGATTGTCAGAGGATACTGCAGGATATAAATAGGATGGAGACTTGGACAGAGAAATGGCAGATGGAGTTTAATCCAGACAAATGCAAGATGATGCTTTTGGAAAGTTTACTGCAGGAGGGCAATATAAGTAAATGGCAGAACCCTTAGAAGCATTAACATACAGAGGGATCTAGATGCACAGGTCTACAGTTCCCTGAAAGGGGCAGTGCAAGTAGATAAGGTGGTCAAGAAGGCATAATGACATGCTTGCCTTCATTGGTCAGGGCATACAGTATAGAAATTAGCAAGTCATGTTGCAGCTGTATAGAACTTTAGTTTGGCCACTTTTGGAATATTGCATACAGTTCTGGTCGCCACAGTACCAGAAGGATGTGGAAACTTTGGAGAAGGTAAAGAAACAGTTTACCAGAATGTTACCTGGTTTCGAGGCTATTAGTTATGAGGAGAGATTGGATTAACTTGGTTTGTTTTCACTTGAACATGAAAAAGTGAGGGGTAGCTTGATAGAAGTTTAAAAAATGATGAGATCATGGATAGAGTAGATGGTTGGAGTCGTTTTCCGAGGATAGAAATGTCTGTTACAAGGGGAAATAGGTTTACGGTAATAAGATCGAGAGTGTGCTGCTGGAAAATCACAGCAGGTCAGGCAGCATCCGAGGAGCAGGAGAATCGCTGTTTCGGGCAACAGCCCTTCTTCAGAAATTCCTCATGAAGGACTGTTACCCAAAACGTCCATTCTCCTCCTTCTCAGATGCTGCCTGACCTGCTGTGTTTTTCCAGCACCACATTCTCAATTCTGATCTCCAGCATCTGCAGTCCTTACTTTCTCCTTACAGCAAGGCTAAAGGAGATGTGAGAGGTGAGTTTTTGTTTACAGAGAAGGTGTTAAGTGCCAGAGGAGGTGGTGGAGGCAGATACAATAGCAATGTTTAAGAGGCATCTTGATACATATATGAACAGGGAGGGAATAGAGGGATACAGACTGCGTAGAGGCAAAAGGGTTTAAGTTTTAGAAAGGGTCATATGTCAGCATGGATCTTGGTGGGCCAAAGGGCCTACTCTGCATTGTACTGTTCTTTGTGTTCTTTGGAATACTATATATTTAATACGTATTTTAGCAACATATTTAACTTGCCCTGCATCGGTTAAACATTAATACATATTTATTTTTTCTACTCTGTTCTCTGCTCTTCCCAATTCTTTTCTGAAGCTATTAATTTCTTTGTCAAATTCTGGTGTCATTAGGCAACCCACTCAACTGGCTATTCCTCCTGTGAAATAGGCAGTGGGGAGTATCTAAAGCCTGGAACATCACAGCCAAGTCCCAATCAGTGTCTCTTGCACACCTACCACCGCTGGCGACATTGGCTGAGCTTCCTCGCCCTCACGCTGCTCAGCTTCCCTTCGGTTTTAGCCCACTCTCGCTGTGTTTAATTAGTCCAGCATAAATAGTTGGACAGTGATCCTGCAGCCTGCCTAGTTCAGCTGCTGCCTGTCTAATCCTGAACCATTGAGACTCGAAAACAAATTTCAGATTTTAGCTTGGATTTCTGAACAGGAATGATATGCCCTAGATTTCAACATTCCTTCCATTTGCCTCACCGAATATTGGTAAGAATGTGGCAACCATGGCACAGTTAGTAATGCTCCCGCCATTGAGTCATGGGGTCTAGGTTCCTTCCACATCCAACAGAAATTTACCAGTACCTCTACCAATCTCATCTCCTGCAAAAGATGCACTCGGTCTGGTCTCCTCTACATCGGGGAGACAGGATGCCAACTTGCGGATTGTTTCAGACAACATCTCTGGGACACCCGTACCAACCAACCCCACCGACCCGTGGCTGAACACTTCAACTCCCCCTCTCACTCCACCAAGGACATGCAGGTCCTGGGCCTCCTTCATCACCAAACCCTAACCACCCAATACCTGGAGGAAGAATGCCTCATCTTCCACCTTAGGACCCTGCAACCACACGGGATTAATGTGGATTTCACCAGTGTTCTCATTTCCTCCTCCCCTCACCTTATTCCCACTCCCAAGCTTCCAACTCGGTTTGACCTGTCCCATTTATCTCTTACCCTCCCGGCCCACAAGCCTCATTCCTGATGAAGGGTTTATGCCCAAACCATCGATTCTCCTGTTTCTCGGATGCTGTCTGACCTGCTGTGCTTTTCCAGCACCGTGCTCTTGACCACGTATTGCCCCTTTCCATGTAACTAACTGAAAAGAGCTTTCAGAAGTCATAGAATCCCAACAGCATGGAAGCAGGCCATTCGGCCCATTGAGTCCACACTGACTCTCCATAGATCATCCTACCTAGACCCATACCCCTACCCTATCCTGTAACCCTGCAATTCACTGTGGCTAACCTACCTAGCCTGCACACTTCTGGGGCAGTTTAGTTTCACCCTTCCACCTAAACTGCACACCTTTGGACTGTGGTATGTTACCAGAACACCTGGAGGAAACCCACACAGACACAGGGAGAACACGCAAACTCCACACAGATGGTCGCCCAAGGGTGGAATCGAACCTGGGTCCCTGATGCTGTGAGGCAGCAGTGCTAAACACTGAGTCACTGTGCTGCATTGGCTAAGATCAGATAGGACTGTATTCACTGGAGTTTTGAAAAATGATGGCAGATCTCATAGAAATCTATAACAGTCCAAAACGTGCAATAGAAATCTTTCTATAAATTCCATCATTCTTTTTCTCCATTTAGTGCAAAAACTAAAGCCAAGGCTGCTTATCAATGAGGCTGTCTCTATAAGGGCATCAAGTATAATATTGAGATTGCCAGAGTGTGGGATGTTCGATACAGCTGCCAGACAGTTGGATGCCTCGTATGGTCGTCTCTCGCTTTACATTGTTGTTGCAGAGAATGAAGGTATATCTTTTCATTCTTCCATCTTTGTAGCTTTTTCCTTGTGTTTCAGCTTTCTGTGATGGTATGTTTTGTTGCATCAGATACACGGAACCAGTCAGTGGCAGAAAAATGTAAGTTGCTTTGGAGTGTCTTCAACTCAGTTCCAAATGAACCTTCGGCATGTTTGAATGTTAAAAACATGAAAGGGTAAATCCTCCTGAACCTCCAGAGATAAACTACTGTGTAGCTTTTGACTTCCCCACACTGTTAATGTTGGCTCTGACAAATATGAGGTTATCCACTTTGGTGGCTAAACTCGGAAGGCAGATTATTATCTCAATGGCAACAGTTTGGGAAGGGGGAAGATGCAACTGGTATGATGTCCTTCACAGCGAGAGGATTCGAGTACAGGAGCAGGGATGTCTTGCTGCAAATGTACAGGCCTTGGTGAAACCATACCCGGAGTATTGTGTGCAGTTTTGGTCTCCTTTCCTGGGGAAGGATGTTCTGGCTATGGAGACAATACAATGAAGGTTTGCCAGACTCATTCCTAGAACAGCAAGATTGTAAATGCAGAGAGAGACTGGATCAGTTAGGACTACCTTCACTGGAGATTTGCAAAATGAGGGAGGTCCAGATAAATATCTATAAAATTCTAACAGTGACTAGTCAGGGTTAACAAGGAAGGATGTTCTCAATGACCTGGGAGGGCAGTGGGGGGGTCACAGTCCATTTAGGTCTGAGATAAGGAGAAATTTCTTCACCCAGAGAATGCTGAGCTGCTGAATTCTCTGGCAAAGAAAGCAGTCTAGGCCAAAGCAGTGAATGTTTTCAAAAAGGAGTTAGATCTAGTTCATAGAATCCTCATAGTGTGGACATAGGCCATTTGGCCCATCAGGTCCACATCAACCTACTGAAAAGCATCCCACCCTGACCTATCCCCTTACCCTACCCCTGTTACCCTGCATTTCCCTTGGCTAACCCACCTAGCCTGCACATTCTTGGACATCATGGGCAATTTAGCACGGCTAATCCACCTGACCTGCACATCTTTGGACTGTGGGAGAACACCAGAGCACTTGGAGGAAACCCATGCAAACACGGGAAGAATGTGCAAACTCCACACAGCACAGTCGCCTGAGGCTGGAATCGAACTCAGTCCCTGGCGCTGTGAGGCTAGCCACCGTGCCGCCCACAATAATGGGGTGTAGTTAAGGGAAATGGTAATGGGCACATATAAAAACAATAGATTCTAAATTAAATGACAATGGCTGAACCATTACAGCACCTGCTATCCAGAAAAAAAATAGCATACATATATTTATGGCATAGCAGGAAGTCCTTCAGTCCATCATTTCTCTACCAGCCAAGAAAAAGTGATCCCGTCTAATCTTAGTTGCAGCTTTTGGTGCATTACTCTGCAGATTGCAGCATATCAGGTGCATATCCAAGTGTCTTTTTTAACTATAATAAGAATTTCTTCCTGTAGCATCCATTCAGTAAGGGAGTTCCAGATGTCCAATGCCATCATCTCTGGTTTAAAAAAAAAACCCTTTTCTATGATTTTCTTTAAACCTTTGTTCCTTGGTTATTGGCCGCTGTGCTAATGGAAATAGTTCTCCTTATCCCACCTATGCAAGTCCCTCATAATTGTACATACCTCAATTATATCTTCTCTCTGCCTCCTATGCTGTCATAAGAAACCAAGCTTATACAATCTTTCCCCTCAACTTTTCCTGGTAACACCCTTATACATTTCTTCTGTATTCTCCCTACCATGATAACATCCTTCCTGTGATACAGTGGCCAAAAAATGTTCTGTAGGTGTAGTATAACTAATGTTCTATACTGTTCTACAAAACCTTCCTGGTTTTATGCTCTAGTTGCTGTTGCTGCAGTGCTTAAAGCTGCGGTTGTCAGGAGATCTGCTGTCATGGTGGTCTCAATTATCTGTCGTGCACCATCTTCCCACATCCACTGCACATTGACTGCAACCGCTTTGTGACAATCTGTTATCCAACTATGCCTTGCGAATCCCTCTTCCTGCTGCCCTCTAGACCTTGGCCGATAAAGGAAAACAACCTGTAGCCACCTTTGCCCACCCTTAATCAGGAAAGGAATCAAAGGCAGGAAAGTGCAGTTAAGGATTATCAGGTTAGACATTATCACACTGAAGGGCAGAATAGCCTCTTTCTACTTCTTCTGGTTTTACAGAATTTCTGCAGCATTGAGCTCTTTCCATCTGTCATGAGTTTTTTTTTGGCTTTATCCTAATCTGCGTGCTCTTTTGCACCTTCAGATGTCGATATTCGGAAGCTTTGCCTCTTCTATTGTGGGAACAGTTTTGTTTTGAACGCCCTTTAGCTCATCCTTGAATGTCGTCATAGTTTCTGCTTTCATGTTCTGGTCTGGGTTTGGACAGGGTGCACTAGCAACGATTTGACCATTGCCAAATCTCACCTCCTTTAGAACCATCCTTTCATGCCCGTCAACCCCGATTTATCCTGCATTATTTTGGCTTTTTCTGATTTAGTCCACTCCAGTTGATTGTAAGCATTTTCTTGTGATCTTCCTTCCTCACACCCTCCATCATCCTGTATTTTCACACTTAATCTTTTTTTTCTCCATGACCTATGGAGTATTTTCAGTTTTTTTTTCTATTCCTTCCCCTCAATCTTCTTGCTTCACTGACCACGTTGGATGCCATACCCTCGCTCCCAACTCTGACAAGCCTGAAGCACACACTGTTCCTGATGCTTCACATCACAACAAGAATTACATTGATCCCATATTAAGGGCAGAATCTTATGCTGCTCCTGGATGTGGGGAACTTGCTTACATGAAAGGAAATAAATTGGGTTCCCACCATTTGGGATGCAAGTTTGAAATTATCAAAATTTGTAAGAAAATAAACCGAAAGATATGGGAGCAGTATTAGGCCATTCAACCCGTTGACTCTGGTCCACAATTTGATTATGGACAATATGTGTCTCAATCTCATTCTTCTGCATTCTCCCAGTAACACTTATCCCCATCCCAATCAAGAACGTATCAATCTCTTGTCTGAAATGCATTCAATGACCTGGCCTCCACAGCCCTCTGCAGCAATGAGTTCCACAGATTCGCCACCGTCGAGCTGAAGAAATTCCCCCTCATCTCAGGCCTAAAGAGTCATCTGTTCGCTCTGAGGCTGTACTTTCTGGTCCTAGTCCTACTAGTGGAAACACCTTGTCCATGTCCAGTCTATCCAGGTCTCTCAGTATTCTGTAGGTTTCAATCCGATCCCCCTGTCCCCTCTTCCTTTGAAACTCCATACAATACAGAGTCCTCAACTGCTCCTCATATTTCTGGAATTATTCTTGTAAACCTCCTCTGCACCCATATGTCTTTCCTTAGGCAAGGCACACAAACTTGCTCACAATATTCCAAATGCGGTCTGACCAGAGCCTTCTACAGCCTCAGCATGACATCCTTGCTCTTGTAATCTAGCCCTCTTGAAACGAATGCTAACATTGCCTTTGTCTTCCTAACTCCCAAAGGAACCTGCAGATTAACACTAAGAGAATCCTGAACTAAGACTCCCAAATCCCTTTGTGCTTCAGATTCCTGAAGCCTTTCCCCTATTGGCCGAAAGAGCTTTCCAATGGCAGACACCCTTTTACATGCGTTTGCACATCCCCAGGTCTGCTCCCACCAATGAGAAAGCAATATGAGCCTTCCAGTTCCCCACTGCATGTAAGAGGCGTGCAGCAGATGAGGTACCTTACTTGCTGGACTTTGGTCCTGATGAAGGGCTTTTGCCCGAAACGTCGATTTTGCCTGTCCTCGGATGCTGCCTGAATTGCTGTGCTCTTCCAGCACCACTGATCCAGAATTTGGATTGAGTAGTGCCTGCCTTGGCCTCCTTGCGGAGTGTTTTCTATGCTGTGTGTATGTAAGGTTGACTGCCAGTAGTATAAGTTGCATGGGCACAGCAGATCATCAAGGGAGGGAGACTGGAGCTTCCACAGCTGGTCACCAATCTCCTCATCCCTCCAGAACATCCTCACGTTTCTATCCCACATTCTCAACCCACCTTCACAACTCCATGTATTCCTGTCCCTCAGAGAACCCCTTCTGGTTGATCAGCCCAACTCATTTACCTTCAACATGCTGGACAATCGTTTAAGCACAATTGGATAGATTTCCTTGACAACCCCATCCTGATATCGGGAAGTGTCCCGTCATGTCAGAGATCTGAGCCCTGTTGTAACACTGGGGTGGGTCCATCAATCTGCTGGAACACAGTCTTTGACCCGAGGTTATTAATCCAAACCTCTCAGGCCATTTTTGCCACACTGACTTCTTATTGTGAATAAACGTGCTTTTGCTGCTTAACAGAAATTACTTCTCCTTTAATTGTACTTTGTGGAGCTTTTAAGCATTTTCTTTGGTGTTAATGACCATGGCGATATGCTCTCGATGTCCTACTTGAGTTCACAAGTTGTTTTTTTTCTGTGCCCAGTTGCCTACAGGAATTTTACACTGCTATCTTTAAACTCAATCAGTGGGGTCTCCAATCAATCTGACCCAGGGCAGCAAAGTCCGTATGTTGCACAGCAGCACCTCTCAGTGTACGACTGTGATGATGGAAAGAATCTGGACCTTTCCAAGACCTTGCTGTACTATGTGGTTGGCTCCAATAGCACGTGCCACTCTCTGGTCGTCTGTGACAAGCCACTGCACTCCAACACAACCTACAGGTGAGCTTTAGCCTGAATGTAACCGAGGTGTTTTCAGTGGAGCAGGGTTGACTTGCTTCAGGCATGAATTTCCAGAAACCTATAAATGTGCCCAGCATATTCTTTTCAAAACAGAGTGGGATCATATCCTCTGAAGTGTTAGGATGACTCAACAGGATCAATCTTGGTTCCATGTCTCAAGTGGAATATCAGACAGATGCACATTAACTGACTCAGAATAGGCCTGGTCCAAATATTACACACCATGTTGCTTATGGGTTCAGAAAATAAGCTTGCATTTCTGTAGTGCCATTCACAACCCGTAAAGATCCCTAAAGCCAATTATAAGTACTTTCTGAACTGCTGTTCCTGTTGTAATGCTAAAACACAGCAAATAATAACAATGTAAATGACCACTTACTCTCTTTTTAATGGTATTGATGAAGAAATAAATATTAAAAGAAGACAATAACTCTCCACGATTTTTTTCTCACTAGGATCTATTTATTTCCTGATGAAGGGCTTTTGCCCGAAACGTCGATTTCGCTGCTCCTTGGATGCTGCCTGAACTGCTGTGCTCTTCCAGCACCACTAATCCAGAATCTTTTTATTTCCATGTTAGAGGATATGCAGGGCTTTTGTTGCATGACACATTCAAGGTGGCACCTGCAACAGTCCTGCACTCTGAAGTGTCACCTTCAGTGATGTCTCTTTGGCTGGCTTGCTGAGAGGCGATCTAAACTGGCAATGCAATTCCTGATGACGCAATATTTCATCAGTAGAAAATGTCCAACATTTGTGGGAGATATGCTGCAGAAGAAAGTAAATAACAAAAATTGTAATGAAATATTCAGTTATGCATATCCTTACATGGATTAGTTAGTTACACACATCTGTCACGTACCATTCCCCTCAAATAATTGGATTAACAGATCAATTTTCATGGAGATCACTAACAGTTAAATGGATGACGTTGTAATTATATTGTTCAGCACTGAATCTACAGGTTCCGATATGAAAAGAAGCACCCGGATATGAGATATCCGAGGCATCGTTGGATGTAATGCAAAAGAGACTATGAAAGGGAAGAAATTGGGGGGAAGCAGGAACAAAAACTCCTCTGACTAAGAAAAGATACTTTGTGAAAAATGTAATTTTGCTTCAACTTTGGATGGGATTTTGAGAAAGTATACTGACTTGGATTTTGTCCTCCCCAGGATCAAGTATCTTCTGGTTGATCAACACAGAGGCGAGATTATGAGCAGCAATTGGTCAGATAAATTCCACACCAAACAAGGTGGGTTGGGTTAGCAACCAATCAACCGTGAAGATGTGAACCATACATCTCTAGTTCCAGGAAGGAATGATAGAAAGACTTGCATTGTCATCTCACAATCTAGTACCTGAACTCTTTCCAAAATAGAGACATTATTGATTGTAATGGAACATGATTACAGGGGCAAATGTGTTCTTAGAATTACACTACATTGTATAACAGCTTGGATGTAATGTAAGAGCTCAGTTTTCCACTCCCTCATTTGCTATGATATCTGTAGTTATGTCTGACTTTAGCCATTTGGGCAGAGACAGACCATGTTGATTTCTTTATCCTTTCCCCAGCTGCTGTGGATTTGAACCCAGATCTGCAGGGGATAAGCCTGACCGCCTGGATTATGAGTCCAGTGACATTGCCACCAGAACACCATCTCCCCTAACAATTGAGAATGTTGAAACGGAGCCGCGTAGGCCTTTGCTAATTGAGATGTTCATCATCGTTATTATTCAGGAAAATCTTCTCACTTTTCCCATGAGTAGTTTTATTGCAGATTAGGATGTTAGCAGAAAACACAAGAGACACGGATTGATGTTGAACATCAAGGGAGTAATCGTAAGGAAAATTGATGCAATCTCAAGGGCAGTTGACAAGATTTTTCGATGAGAACCATGATACTGTGTGCACTTGAAAGAGCAAATCTGAGGGTACAATCCGATGACCTATCTGGCAGGACACAGGGCAGAATCTTCCCTGTGGCACGATTGTTGGTGAGGGCTAATTAAAACCATGTTCCAGCAGTGGGCCAGGTTTTTGCTGTGGAAGGACCATGCCAAGCAGGAGAGTACTGTGCAGGGCCTACTTGCAGGCTTCCTAGGCCTTGAGTGCGTGTCATGCAGGGATCAGTCACCACTGTCCTGGTGGAACTGCTGGTCCCTGGTAGCTGACTTGAAACTCTGGGACTCTTGATCTCCGAGGAAGGCCTGGAATTGGCCCATCAAATCCAATGTTCCAAACTCTAACTAGGGCATGTGAGGCTCTGGCAAATCTTCAGCTGGGGCGAGACCCCCACTCCAAGGCCCCACTTCTAACTATAAGGTTCTGCTTGTACCCGTCCATCAAATGTA
The DNA here is from genome assembly GCF_004010195.1 of Chiloscyllium plagiosum. Classification (NCBI taxonomy): domain Eukaryota; kingdom Metazoa; phylum Chordata; class Chondrichthyes; order Orectolobiformes; family Hemiscylliidae; genus Chiloscyllium; species Chiloscyllium plagiosum. The sequence continues at coordinate 6,040,294 of NC_057728.1, forward strand.
CAGTGGGTTGGGTTTTTGAGGAGATGACAAGCGAAGTCGAAGTGGCTAGAAAAAGAACGGAGGGGGAGCAAGCGGAGGACAGCCCTGGAGCAGGTCAGCCAATGGCCATCTTGAGCAGCAAAAAATACAAGCTGCCATTCAATCCCGTTCCCATCCAGTTTACCCTGTCTGGGGAAAGATGTGTTTTGTATCAGCTTTTCTTCCTTCCTTCACCAGAATCCATCCACTATACCGTTCAGGTTCACACATCTGAGAGTTACCATGTGACTTGGGTAACAGAGAGCTCTTGGCATCTCTTGAGCCCAGTCTCATGGTGCCTCACAGCCTTCGCAAAGGCATACAGCATTGAACAGACCCTTCAGCCAACTCATCTGCACCAACCAGACATCCCAATCTGACCTTATACCATTTGCCAGCATTTGGCCCATATTCCTCGGAACCCTTCCTACTCATATACCCATCCAGATGCCTTTTAAATGCTGTAATTGTATCCGCCTCCACTTCCTCTGGCAGCTCATTCCATTCACGCGCCACCCTCTGCATGAAAAAGTTACCCCTCAGCTCCTTTTTAAATCTTGCCCCTCTCACCTTAAATCTATGCCCTCTAGTTTTGGACTCCCCCACCCGAGGAAAAAGTCCTTGGCTGTCACTATCCTTGCCCCTCATGATTTTATAAACCTTTATAAGGTCAGCCCTCAGCCTCCAATTCTCCGGGGACAATAACCCCAGCCTCTTCAGCCTCTCCCTAAATCCGGTGACATCCTTGTAAGTCCTTTCTGCACCCTTTCAATTATCACAAGGTCCTTCCAATGGAAGGATGACCAGAACCAAATACTGTATTCTTAAAGTATTTAGAGGAGATGAGGGTTTAAAAAAAAAGGAAGGGTTATAACAAAGGGAATAGAAAAGGGGCAAATCCGATTTGGATAAATATATCATATCTTATAAACTGTAATCCTGAATTCACAATATTCCTTAATTAGATGACAGCTTGAAATGATTTGTGTTGTCACTATAATGTTTCAGTTTCCAAGATAGTTTGTGAATAAATACAACTTCGTGCATCATTTTTATCATCGTAATGTGACATCTAATAGAATGGGGATGCATTTGCTTCATTGACATCACTCCCTGTCCCCTCCCTGGGTCTAACACTCTCCTGAGGAATGTGTGGGAAGTAGGGGTTTGGTCTCTATAGATGGTGACAGCCATAGATGCCAGAATCAAATAACACTGAACCACAGGAAGGTAAACACAAATTCCCTTGACTGAGCAAAGGCACTGGCTATGTGAGTGTAATTAATTTGCAGTATCATGCTGTGTTCTGACTGTTGTATTCTGTCTCACATCAGCCATCCCGTATCAGATGCTTGAGGAGGATTGGCACCGCTCAGCAGGAATGATTATCATCACAGTCCTATCAATGGTTTTCCTCAGTCTCCTATTACTTGGCCTTCTGTTTGTCTGGTGCTACAGGAGGAAGAGGTAAGTAGTGAGGAATTGAGTGCATCCAGTCACCTGGGTACCAAAGGATACAAGCTTTGTGCAGAATCACTGATCTGGGTGTTGCTGCATAAATGTAATTGTCTTTCTGCAGTTCATCTATCTTCTGTCCATTAGTTTTGCAAGGATTTGTATCAGAGCTTCAGCAGGAGGTCAGTGTGCTGTCTCATTATTGTCCAGGGAAAAGATCCTTCACAGTGTTTCACACAATGGGACACATTTTCTAGTTTCTAGCAAATACAAAGTTTCAAAACCAAAAAAAATCCAAAGGAAATGTTAACTGTGGCACTAGAGTGGTGAATGTAATAATTCAGATAAATGCAAGGTGCTGCATTTTGGGAAAGCAAATCTCAGCAGGACTTATACACTTAATGGTGTGCTCGTGAGGAGTGTTGCTGAATAAAGAGACCTTGGAGTGCAGGTTCATAGCTCCTTGAAAGTGGAGTCGCAGGTAGATAGGATAGTGAAGAAGGTGTTTGGTATGCTTTCCTTTATTGGTCAAGCAAGCACCAATATAAAATAGAATGAAAAGATCTAACCTCATAGAACATGAAAAGGGCCAGTCATTCAAACAATTATTTTAAAATTAATTCCCTAGCAATTAACAGGACAAGGTCACTTCTCATTTTACAGACATGAAGTGTAGACCAGATGTCTTCATTCAGCACAAATCCTCCATTATTTTATATTTAGACTCATTGGCTAGAGAGGTTATAGTTGGGGCTTATGTTGAGACACAAGTTGTCTTTAAAAAATTACCTTTATATAATGCCTTTCATTACCTCAGACTGCCAAAGTGCTTTAAAGCCAATTAAGTACTGTTGAATAGTAGTCACGGTTGTACATAAATTTCAGCCCTAAGATCTATAATACAGAAGTAGAGAGACAGAAAACATACTAAAGACAACATAAACCAATAGAACATAGAACATAGAATAATACAGCACAGAACAGGCCCTTCGTCCCACGTTGTTGTGCCGAACATTTGTCCTAGCTTAAGCACCCATCCATGTACCTATCCAATTGCCGCTTAATGGTCACCAAAGATTCTGACTCTACCACTCCCACAGGCAGTGCATTCCATGCCCCCACCACTCTCTGGGTAAAGAACCCACCCCTGACATCTCTCCTATACCTTCCACCCTTCACCTTAAATTTATGTCCCCTTGTAACACTCTGTTGTACCCGGGGAAAACGTTTCTGACTGTCTACTCTATCTATTCCTCTGATTATCTTATAAACCTCTATCAAGTCACCCCTCATCCTTCGCCGTTCCACCGAGAAAAGGCCTAGCACTCTCAACCTATCCTCGTATGACTTATTTTCCATTCCAGGCAACATCCTGGTAAATCTTTTCTGCACCCTCTCCAAAGCTTCCACATCTTTCCTAAAATGAGGCGACCAGAACTGCACACAGTACTCCAAATGTGGCCTAACCAAGGTCCTGTACAGCTGCAACATCACTTCACGACTCTTGAATTCAATCCCTCTGCTAATGAACGCTAATACACCATAGGCCTTCTTACAAGCTCTATCCACCTGAGTGGCAACTTTCAAAGAGCTATGAACATCCCTCTGCTCCTCCACCTTACTAAGAACTCCGACTTCACTTCCGCCCAGCTCCCACCACTCTGCTGCAAAAAGACCGTTGGCGTCGAGGTAAGTTCTTAAATAACAATCACTTACCTTCCCGACCGGCTTTGCGCTCCGACTTCACTTCCGCCCAGCACCCGTTGTGGATAAAGTTAGATCATAGAATCCTTACAGTATGGAAGCAGGCCATTTGGCCCATTGAGTCCACACTGACCCTCTGTAGATCATCCCACCCAGACCCATCCCCCTAGTCTATCCCTGTAACCCTGCATTTTACCATGGCTAATCCACCTAGCCTGCACACCCCTGGACACTATGGGCAAATTTAGCTTGGCCAGTTCACCTAACATGCAAGACTTTGGACTGGGGGTGGGGGGGGAAACCCAAGCACCCAGAGGAATCCCACGGAGACAGACCAGAGGAATCCCACGGAGTCAGAGGGTGAATCCCACGGAGTCACAGTCGTCTGACGGTGGAATCCACCCAGGTCCAAGGCACTGTGAGACAGCAATGCTAATCACTTCGTGACCATGCCAAGATCCAGAGAGATCCTGAATTCAGAATGCAGGATGAAAATCAACTTTGTAAATGTTGGAATTTTCAGGGAGAATAAATTATACATACGAAATAGAGCAGAAATAAGCCATTCTGCCCCTTCAGCGTCCCCTGCCATTTAATAAGATCATGGCTGATCTGTTGGTGTTTTGAGTTCCACAAACTCTGGGCTGAGAAGTGGCAGATGGAGTTTCGTTTAGATAAATGTGAGGGGCTACATTTTGGAAAAACAATCAGAGCAGGACTTATACACTTAATGGGAAGGTCCAGGAGAGTGTTGCTGAACAAAGAGACATTGGAGTGCAGGTTCATAGTTCCTTGGAAGTAGAGTCACAGGTAGATAGGATAGTGAAGAAGGTGTTTGGTATGCTTTTCTTTATTGCTCAGAGCATTGAGTACAGGAGTTGGGAGGTCATGTTGCAACTGCACAAGACATTGGTTAGGCTGCGTTTGGAATATTGCGTGTAATTCTGGTCTCCTACCTATTGGAAGGATGTTGTGAAACTTGAAAGGGTTCAGAAAAGATTCACAAGAATGTTGCCAGGGTTGGAGAGTTTGCGCTATAGGTTGAGGTTGAATAGGCTGGGGCTGTTTTCCCTGGAGCATCAGAGGCTGAGGGATGACCTTATAGAGGTTTATAAAGTCAAGAGGGGCATGGATAGGGTGAACAGACAAGGTCTTTTTCCTGGAGTCAGGGAGTCCAAAACTAGAGGATTTAGGGTGAGAGGGGAAAAACTTAAAAGGGACCTAACGGGCAACTTTTTCACACAGAGGGTGGTGTGTGTATGGAATGAGCTGCCAGAGGAAGTGGTAGAGGCTGGTACAATTACAGCATTTAAAAGACATCTAGATGGGTATATGAATAGGAAGAATTTAAAGGGATATGGGCCAAGTGCTGGCAAATGGGATGAGATTAGGTTAGGACATCTGGTCAGCATGGACGAGTTGGACTAAAGAGTCTGTTTCCATGCTGTACATCTCTATGATCTAACCAGAAAAGACTAACAACTAACTAATAACTGAGACGTTATACTCATCAGGGAAGACTGAACAGGCTGTGACTCTTTTGTTGAGAAAAGGAAGGATTAGGGGCTGACCCGGAGGTCATTAATATAATAAACGTTTGATAGATTAGTTGTAGAGGAGGTGTCTCTGCTTGTACAGGAGTTCCAAACTAAAGGATAAAAATATAAGACATCAACTAAGGAACTCAGCAGGGCTTTCTTCCCCAGCAACTGTTCAGACTGTTACGTTTGCTACCAGATACAGTAATTCAGCTGAATGGCAGAGTTACATCGAGGGGGAAGCTGGATGGGTACATGAGGGGGTAAAAAAAAGACTTGAAGAATATGTTGCAAGGACTCGATGAAGTAGGATGGGAGCAGGTGTGTATGGAGCAAAAACACCAATGGGAGTGAATGACCTCTTTCTCTGTGTAACCAACATAGGCATTTTAAGGATGGGACATCTTTGACTAATTTAGTGAAACATCTCCTGAGGAAGTAGCATTTGTGAATAAAAGAAATGTGATGATTTTTTTAGTATCATTTGAGGAAGTGCCACCTGATAGTCTTGTTATAGTGTTAAGGAGAATATAACTTTCTGGTTCAGGATTTGACCAAGAATAGGAATTGGAGTGGAACATTAAAGACACCAGTGAGAGGCGCTTTCCCCCAACAGTCTCTGCTAGGAGGTATTTTGTTTTCTCCACGTCCCTAAGCACAAGAAGGGCAAAGCCACAGGATGTTATCAGGAAGCAATTCTTCAAACAAGGGAGTAATGGATATCCAGAGCTCACTGCCTCCAAAATTAGATTAATGTAATTGAGGTTCAATTAATAATAGAAGTTGACAGATTTTGGCTATTAAGGATATTAAGGGACATGAACCAAGACCAGTAAATAGTGGTAAGATATTCAGGTATTATTTTATCAGGGAATCTGCTGTTGTTCTGTGGCCCTGTAAACATTTTTCAGTAATTATTGATAGTTCTAAAGGTGGGGTCCGGGCAAATTGTGAAGTATAATTCGACATGGATGCCTGAACAGATTTGCTCCCAGGTTCCTGAAGCGATACAGAGAAATAAGGCAGAGTAGTGGTTAAGTAAATGATTGATAAAGGGAGGTGTAACCAAAATATGAAGATTGTTTAAATGTGGAAAGACAGAGCTATCTAGTGGTATAGCCACTGGTATAAAAGACCAGTGGGAATCTGGGTTTTATCTGTCTAATGTCGAATGTTGTATTGAATTAGTATGTGGGCATCAGTTAAGCATACGACTACTTGTGTATAATTCTGAACACCCTTTAGTTACTGGGCCCATAGAGCAGGATCAGTCAAGACTCAAACGGATCTGGCGAGAAATCAGAGTTTATTTATTAACCAAAAATGACATAATTGTGGCATTTTGCACTGAAACAGGAGAAGTTAAGAGTGTATAAATGGATTATTCAAAACTATAAAAGGTTTCACAGGGTAACTAATGAAGGATTGTTCCTACTATGTTGAAAAGGAATAATTTAACAAGATATGTGGAGAGAGAAACAAAAAAAATCATCAAAAAAATCATGGTGGCACAGTGGTTAGCACTGCTGCCTCACAGCGACAGAGACCCGGGTTCAATTCCCACCTCAGGCAACTGTCCGTGTGGAGTTTGCACATTCTCCCTGTGTCTGTGTGGGTTTCCTCCGGGTGCTCCGGTTTCCTCCCACAGTCCAAAGATGTGCAGGTTAGGTGAATTGGCCATGCTAAATTGCCCATAGTGTTAGGTGAAATGTAGGGGAATGGGTCTGGGTGGGTTGCTCTTCAGAGGCTCAGTGTGGACTTGTTGGGCCGAAGGGCCTGTTTCCACGCTGTAAGTAATTTAATCTAATAACGGACTAAATATAGCCTCAACCTGTGCATTCACTCCTTTGATTTATATTCCAAAACATTTATGATTTGCAGTTTTCATCTCTCTTTTATAATTTAAATCCAACGCAGGACTGGAATGATGAAGAATAATTGGATGGGCTATGATACACACTTTAAAAAGGACAAGTGCAAGAAGAATATTCTGACAGCAATGCTTGAAGGACAGCAAAATGAGAAAGTTAACAACACTCTGTTCTTTATTCAACCCGAGGACCAACGCTCTAATGAGGACAATACCTCTAGATCCTGGAACATTCCAGAATACCACAGGTACTTGCTTTTTAAGTTTAATAACAAACACTTTGTGTTGGAAAAGTCAATTCTTCCTTTATTTTCTGTTGCTGTGATTGGCCATACGTCGGGCTAACAGGAAATCATGAGGGAGGGACAAGGTAAGTTGCTTTTGCAAGGAGCCAGGAAGGACAAGACAGGCTGGATACCCTCCTACTGTGCTGTAACTGTTTTATGATTCTATGGTTGTCTTGCGGAGGCAGGTTGAACTAAAACATTCAAGAGGGCATTTGGTTATCGATCTTTGGATAGAAATAACATGCAAGGATATGTGGGAAAAGCAGGATATATGCTCTAGGTAAGGATGTCCATTTGAAGAGCAGACACTATAGGTCGAATGGCCTTCTTCAGTGCCGTAACCATTCTGTGATTCATCAGGAATGAGGTCTGATGACTGTAGCCCAGTAATGAACCATATCAAACACATCCTGGGTGACAAATAGGAGGCTAGAAGCACCCAGCGCCAGGCAGCATCAGGAAGTAGAGAAGTCTATCTTTCGGGTCGAGACCCTTCATCAGGACAGTAAAACGAACTGTCTCGTTCCAAAACATTGACTTCTCCACCTCCTGATGCTGCCTGGCTTGCCAGGTGCTTCCAGCCTCCTGTTTGTCTACTTTGGATTCCAGCATCTGCAGTTTTTTTTTGGTCTCTAACATCCTGGGTGACAATATAAAAGTTGCCATTTTTTTAATGTAGACTGCTTAGTTTGGGCTCCTGTGGACTTAGGAATACTGTGGATGGGGAATCTCAACTGCTCCCGAAATTCAGCAACCCTAATTTTCACCCAGTAGGCTGGAATTGGATTGTGACTGACTCTAGGTTCAGGTTATGAGTCCAGGTGCTGCTGAAGAAGCTTTGGCCAGTTGCTAACATGAGGCCTGGAGTCCATTGGTGCTGCAGGCATGAGGTTGGAAGGAGTGGCTGTTCCTGCTGGTCTTCAAATAATGTTGAGCTTGTTGCCGTCTGTCCCATTCTCCTGCAGTGAGGGAAACTTTAGCAACTTGTTCCTGTCCTTTCAGCTCATCTCACAGTTGAGCTGACTGGGGCCAAGTGCATCTGAGCTGAAGGTAACAGTAAGGTCCCTGGTGTGCTGCAGTTAGGGGCAATAAGTGTAAGCCATCCAGCTCAGTGAAAAACTGGGCATGAAAGTGGACGAGTTCTAAGCAGCAATAGTGCTTTCATGGGCAAGCCATGAGCTGAGCAGATTACACCCATAGTTACTTCCATTGGAAACTGCAGGGCAAAGTATTTTCCCAGTCAACAAAACCATTTTTTTAAACAAATGAAGGTAAACTTTTTAAACATTAAACAATGTAAAGATATTTTGAAGTGTTTATGATTCTTTCACAGCATCTATGGGCAGAGGGGGCCATCTATTGCCCATGGACTGCGTTCTGATCATCTCCTGTTCAGTTCTGCCTCCACACCCTCGGACACAAGCCGATCTGTGCAGAAGAGGTACATGCCATAATCTCCTATACATACTGAAGAGTCTCTGTGGCTTTCATTTAGATTCTAGTCAGTCAGTATAGTGTCAGGCAACAGTATCAAGGGAGCTTTACTTTCCAGTTACTTATGGTTTAAAAGAGTAGAGGTAACTTTACTTTCATCTTAACAGAGTAGAGTAAGCTTTACTTTCAGGTTTCCTTCCAATTAACTTTTAGTTTGAAAGAATAGAGATGGTTTTACCACTTGTTTAAGAGTAGAGGAAGCATTACACTCCACCTAACCCAGCGCTGTACCTGTCCTGGGAGTGTTTGATGAGGATAATGCAGACAGAACTTTACATAGAACAATATAGTGCAGAACAGGCCCTTCGGCCCTCGATGTTGCACCGACCTGTGTACATTCAGATTAAAAGATTAGAGAGAGCTTTACTCTGTATTTAACCCCGTGCTGCCCCTGTCCCAGGGTTGTTTGATGCGGACACTATTGAAGGAGCTTTACTGTCTAATTATTTTTAATTTAAAAGAGTAGAGGGATCTTTAATTTCAGTTCATTAAAACGGTAGAGAGAGTTTTACTCTGAATCTGACCCCGTGCTGTCCCAGTCTCAGAAATGTTTGATGGGGTCAATGATGAGAGAGCTTTACTTTCAGCTTAAAAGAATAAAGGCATTTTTACTTTCTGGGTAAGAGACGAGAGGGGATTTGAGTCTCCGGTCGGGAAGTTGCAATAGTTGGTCGGTGCTCAGGGACTGGGGAGCCGAGAAGTCAGTCTAACTGAAAACCTCTTGTGCCAGTATTCCTTCGTGATACCATTGACACTACCTTCCACACCTTTTGTGGTCAAATAGAGGGCACGGTCATGGTGAATACTTTGATATTAACCAGAAAATAGCTGCTGCCCATGGAAATGTATACCAACGAGGGTTAGTGCTTTAAGAAAAGGAAGGGGGAAAAAAAATCAACGCCTTTCAAAATAAAGCTATTCAACATTAGGTGGCTTTCATTCACAGCAATACGTAGGAAATACCTTTCAGATGAAATCAAGGTCATGTCTAATCTCTCAATGGGACCCCAGGGTGCAATGAGTGAAGAATAGGGTAATTCTTCTCAGCGACGGAGACAATACTTATCCTTTAAAAGTCAATATCCATAAAAAGCAGAGGGTCAGTTTGTTATCACATTGCTTTTTGTAAGGTCTTCTATGAGTAAGTTAGTGGCCATGTTTCCCACACTGACCAGGCTACGCGGAGGGGTCTTGGGATATTCTGTGGTTGTGAACAGTGCAACATAAACGCACATCTTTATTTCTTTGTTTTTTTTTGTTTTAGTTTCTTTCTGAAGCCACCGAGAACATGTGGGTTTGGGTAGGCTGAGATGTTAAAACTTTACACCCAAGTTCTGAGTTGCCTCGAATCCACATATGTCCAGGTTTTCTAGAAGTCAGGATTGAAGGCAGGTCAGTAATCCTCTCCCAAGAAGGGTGGTTGGTCGTTGAAACATTTCCAATGACTGGCAGTCACTGATTCAGCCGGTTTAATCCCAGTGACTGCACTTCTCAGTTTATGTTTCTGGAGGGAGGCAAGCACAGATTTCGAGCAAAACCTCCCGAATCCAGCTTCTGGGTGTGGATCTGTAAGAGTCCTCCCCACTCTCAGCTACAGGCTCCTGACTCAGGCAGATGACCCTGTGCTGCAGGCCTCCATGTGGTTATCAGAGCTCTGAGCATACAAGGGTTCAAGCGCACTTGCACAGTGGCTGGAGCGGGGAAGGTTTGAGTGACCAAACTTAAAGAGACACAGGAGGGACGTGAATGGATGTGGAGGGGTACAGAAGACATAGGGAGGATATGGAAGTATGGAGTTGGGATTGGTGGTGGTGGTGGAGGGGCTGTGGTCAGAGAGGTGATGCTTAAGGCTTCTCGCACTCATCTACCAAATTGGGCCAATGACCCATCGGATAGAGGTGGGCCTTCTACAATGCATTCATCCACCCCTCTACCTGCTTTAGCTCTGGTTCTGAAGACAGCTGTCCAAAATCCTCCCCTTTTTTGCATGGACAGAGGCAACCCTAACTCTAGCTTGTCCGCCAATTCCAAACGCTTTGCCTCGCTCCTTTCTGTAAAACTCCCAAAGTGACTTCTTCCACCCCCCAGGAGACTCTTAGTGGCTGAAAGAGCCATCACTGTACAAGCACACCTTGTTTAAACCAATCATGTTCAACACACAAAATGTTGAGTCCAATAATCCTAAACCCAACCCGGAATTAGAGATTTTGATTCTGACAAGAGTTTGTTATGGATCAGACCAAACTCCGCTCAAAGTATATTAAGAAGGTAGTCCAGACCCTAATGTTACAGTGTTGTGTTCCAGAATAATTCGATTGGTCAAACTACCAGGCTTGAAGTAAAATTCATACCAGGCTTGAATATGAGATTTTGTTCATATGCTATAATTAAAATACAGCCAACATAAGAAGAAAAGAATTGACTTATCTGTAATTCTTTTGCTTCACAAAATTATATATGCATTAACTATTAATTAACTGGTCCAGTATGGTAACATCCCATAGACACACCCTTGGCAAAGGCAAATTCACTAAAATAGATTGTCTCACATGCAATTCTCACAGCAGGAAGAGAACCCCAGCTTTTAGCTGTAACAGAGAGAGGAATAAGAGCTTCCACATCCAGCTTCAAGACCCCAACCACTGAAATCTAAAACCGAAAATCCTGGTTCTGTGGGAGCTTGACCCCACCCATTCAGGCTGCTTCTATTTTTCCAACTTTAAAAGAAGACCCAAAGCTTCAGAAGCTATTTATTTTATTGGCTTGGAACAGGGTGCTCAGGACCTCTGTCTCAACCTGTCTCTGTTTTTAAAAAAAGAACAGAATAGGCCCCTAAGAGCCATGGTATTGTCACAATGGGCAGTGCACTCAAGGTGGGTCATGACATTCCCACTTCAGAGAAAAAAGTGCACTGCCCTCTGCTGCCCATTAAGCACATTGTATACTTCGCATTTTGCTGTGGTGAATAATAATCTTAGAGAAAGGAATTTAGGGCTGAATCTTACTGTATTTTGCCAAATTGTCATTCAGTTTCATGGAGTATTTCGTTTTGCAAGGTTGAACTAGTTTTATTACTCTATTGCCCAAAGCACATCCCATTAACAAAGTCACCATTGTCTTACCAGGCCATATGGCTGTTCTCTCATTAGAGAGGTGGTTTAACCTGTCTTGGGCAAGGGGTGAGATTGAGAAGGAGAGTCCTTCATGGGAACCATCAGACTCAGATCTCTAGAGTGGGACTCGAATCCACAACCTTCAAGGTTCAGAACTAAATTATCACTGAGCCACAGTGAATACTTAACCAGGATTCTCATTATACTTAAATGATGCACTGACCACACACCTCAATATATGATGCTCTGTGTGCTTTTGTGTTACTGTACATCACAGTTTAAATAACTGAGCCTTCTATGTATTTTGCTGAATTCTGTTCCAGTGGCTTAGTTCATGCTGGATGTGTACAGAATCGATTGATTCAATCTGGATCGTTACTGACTGGATCAACGCAGACTCAATCGGCTCAGTCTGGAGCAAGTCAGACTCAATGGACAGCAAATGGGTTGGTTCACACTGGTTTGGCGCACACTGTGTTAGCGCCTGGATGTATTCAAACTGGATTCATGCAGAATAGATCAGTACAGGCGGGATCGGCACAAATGGCATCAGTACAGAAGGGATCAGCAGGATCTGGAGTAGTACAGGATGGATTGCTTCTGACTAGATTGACACAGCAAACTGGCACTGGTACGGCCAAGTCTGCCTACAGGTAGGTCACTAATGCAACAGTTACTTGTCACTTTGGTAAAACGTAATGTTTTAACTTGAGTTCTGGTGAAAGGCTGCTTCCAATGAGTACTAAGTCACGCAAAGCTGAAGACTGTCAGTTTCAAACTAACCCCAGCCTTTCCCAAGATGACTGATCTTATTCGGGGTGCCTTCTGAGGGTGCTCCTGTTGACCTGTTGCCTGGGGACCATAAATACCAGTTATCGTCCGAGCAAGACAACTCCTGAAACGCGTGGATGTCAGGTGAGGGCGAGAACATGAGAATGCCCCCCACAGCCAAAGAGCTTACCAATGTGCATCCAGTCGACTGGAAATTTTGGACATAGTCCAAGTAATATCAGCTGGCACCTCTGAAGCCAGGAGGCACAGTCATTAATATCCCAATCTCTAACCTTTCCAACACACCGTCAGATACCCATTACATGGTAGAATCTTACAGGTTGGAAGGAGACCATTCAGCCCAGCTTTAGAGGACTATCCAATTTGTCCCACTCTTCCCAGCTGCTCTAATTTATTTTTCCTTTTGAAGTATTTGTCCCATTCATTTTGAAAGTGACCATTGAATGTACCTCCACCGCCCTCGAGACAGCACAATCCACTATGAAAAGTAACTTATCATCTCCCGACCCTGACATTAGCTCCCTGAAAAAAGAGTGTGTGTGTGTGTGTTTCAGACCCGTCCTCAGTGATACTCTATACCTCCCAATATCCATCTCTGCACCAAAGGTGTGAACAGCCATTCGTAACAACTGTTAAGGTAGAAGACACAGGCAGGAAGGATCACGGAGGATGGCTCATTCAGTGAGTTACTAATCCTGTGAGGACGTCTCTTAATTTTCGACATCTCTATTAAATCACCCTTTTACCTGCCATCAATAGGAACCAACTCTGGCTTCTGCAGTCTCTGCACAAAACTGACATTCCTTGTCCCAGGCACCATTCTGGTAAATTATTCCCTGCCCTTCCCAATGTCACGGATAGTTTTGTATTTCTAAGATGGCAATGGATTGTAGCTAATGGAGGAGGCAGCCAGAGATTACCCTCAGTGAGGCAAATGGGCCCCTTGTGAATCTGCTCATCATGCAACTAATCAGCTGAAGCTAACAGTGATAACATGAGAAGTACGCTTAGGGGTTGTATGTGTCCTTGACAGCAATGCTCCAGTTCATTTCTACAGAAAGCTAACATTTGACTAATTTATTTTGGCTTGTTTTGGCTATGTGGGCGGCACGGTGGCACAGTGGTTAGCACTGCTGCCTCACAGCGCCTGAGACCCGGGTTCAATTCCCGCCTCAGGCGACTGACTGTGTGGAGTTTGCATGTTCTCCCCGTGTCTGCGTGGGTTTCCTCCGGGTGCTCCGGTTTCCTCCCACAGTCCAAAGATGTGCAGGGTCAGGTGAATTGGCCATGCTAAATTGCCCGTAGTGTTAGGTAAGGGGTAAATGTAGGGGTATGGGTGGGTTCGCTTCGGCGGGTCGGTGTGGACTTGTTGGGCCGAAGGGCCTGTTTCCACACTGTAATGTAATCTAATCTAATCTAATCTAATCTAATGTAATCTAATCTAATCTAATCTTGTTGCACCTTCATTTTAACATTTGCTGAACAAAAGAAAGAGGAGTGAATCATTTTGCCCTTTTGGGTTTAAGAACATAGAGCATAGAACATTACAGCAGAGTACAGGCCCTTCGGCCCTGGATGTTGTGCTGACCTTTTATCCTACTCTAAGATCAAATTAATTTACATACCCTTTACTTTACTATCATCTATGTGCTTATCCATGAGTCGCTTAATTCTCCCTAACGTATCTGACTCTACTACCACTGCTGGCAGTGTATTCCACATACCCACCACTCTCTGTGTGTAAAGAACCAACTTCTGACATCTCCCCTAAACCTTCCTCCAATCACCTTAAAATTATGCTCCCCCTTGTGACAGCCATTTCTGCCTGGGGGAAAAGTCTCTGGCTATCCACTCTATCTATGCCTCTCATCATCTTGTACACCTCTATCAAGTCACCTCTCATTCTTCTTCCCTCCAATGAGAAAAGCACTATCTCCCTTAAACTTTCTTCATAAGATATGCTCTCCAGTCCAGGCAGCATCCCTGGTAAATCTCCTCTGCAGCCTTTTGAAAGCTTCCACATCCTTCCTATAATGAGGTGACCAGAACTGAACACAATAGTCCAAATGTGGTCTAACCAGGGCTCTATAGAACTGCTGCTTCCTTCTCGAGTGGAACAACTCCCAGGGTGCTCTCAATGAAAACCTTTATTGGTCTCTCATCCCAAAAATATATTACCTCCTTTATGTTTCCCACAAATATGCTAAATTCACACTTTGCCGCATTTTATTTTACCTTCCATATCCTTGCCTGCACACCCAACTTAAGATCATCCATATCTCTGTTGTCTCTATGTCTTCTTCAACACTTAGTTTCACCCTCACCCTAAATTAGACAGAAAATAGCAGCAGTAGGCCACTCAGCCCTTCAGCAGTCCTGAAGAAGGGTTAAACCCAAAACATCAACTTCTGTCCCTCCTGATGCTGCCTGGCTTGCTGTGTTCTCCCAGCCTCCGGCCTATCTATTCAGCCCTTTGAGCCTGCTTTACCATTCAGTATGATCATGGCTGATCATCCAACACCCTGTTCCTGCTTTCCCTTTAGCCCTAAGAACTATATCGAACTCCTCCTTGTAAACTTTCAATGTTTTAGTTTCAACAGCTTTCCAGGACAAAGAATTCTGTGACATTCAATTCCCCCCATTTGATTTATTAACATTAAATATAAATAACTAAGGCCAGAATACTGATCCTGGCAGGCATACCCTGTCAATTTGAAAATGCTCTGTTTATTTATCTTCTGTTCACTAAACAGTTCTCCATCTATGCTAATATCTTCTTCGTCTTACGTTCTCTGCTCTAATGCAAGCCCAGCCACAACACTATGTCCTTAATCCAAGGCCGAGAGGCAGATCCTGAACCCATCCCAGCCAGGATGGGGATCAAACCACATGCTGCCAAATCCACACCAGCCATCCAATCAACTAAGCAACCAGATTCCCAAAGAGTCCGAGTTGCTATGGCAACATAGACATTTGCACACACGCTGTAGTTTAGAATTATGAATAGCAATGGTAAAGGCTCTCATTGCCATGTCAGTAGTCAAGCCCTCCCCTGCTCTGACTACCTGATGCTGAAGATTAGATGGTTCTCCAAGTTGACGCTTAACCTGTTTGGCTGTATTGAAACACACCTTTATCTGCCATCAACAAATCCTGGAGTGGGATTCAAACCCCTGACTTGGCACAGGGATGCTCCCCACTGCACCACAGGACATCATTATGTTAATATATTACTCCTTAACCACATACATTAGTTCACATTTTTTGGAATCACTTCACGTGCAGTGTTTTTCCAAATACTGCCGGAAAATCTCAGTATGCCACATCCCCCTTTTTGATCCTGCTAGTTACATTCTCTGAACTGCTTAGCCAAACACCATTTTCTTTTGTAAATGTATGTTGATTCTACTTGGTCATATTTTGGTGTTTTAATTGCCCTGCTAGCATATCCCTAGTAATGGATTTTGATCTTTAGCCTACTATGATGTTAGACTAGCTAGCCTTCCTTGGGTTCATTTGCTATTTTGTAATCTGTGGAACGTCTTCTCGAATCTAAGTAATTCTGGACAGCTACCACAAGTAGCTTTGGCAACTAGCATTGGGGAGAATCCAAAGGGTTTTTACAAATATATTAAGGACAAAAGGGTAACGAGGGAGAGAATAGGGCACCTCAAAGATCAGCAAGGTGGCCTTTGTGTGGAGCCGCAGAAAATAGGGGAGATACTAAATGAGTATTTTGCATCAGTATTTACTGTGGAAAAGGATATGGAAGATATAGACTGTAGGGAAATAGATAGTGACATCTTGCAAAATGTCCAGATTACAGAGGAAGCAGTGCTGGATGTCTTGAAACGGTTAAAGGTGGATAAATCCCCAGGACCTGA
>NC_057728.1:6057160-6075252 GCF_004010195.1 Chiloscyllium plagiosum
TTGTGGTCTCCTTCCTATCGGAAAGATGTAGTGAAACTTGAAAGGGTTCAGAAAAGATTTACAAGGATGTTGGAGGATTTGAGCTATAGGGAGAGGCTGAACAGGCTGGGGCTGTTTTCCCTGGAGCATCGGAGGCTGAGGGGTGGCCTTATCGAGGTTTATAAAATTATGAGGGGCATGGATAGGATAAATAGACAAAGTCTTTTCCCTGGGGTGGGGGAGTCCAGAACTAGAGGGAGGGTATATGAATAGGAAGGGTTTGGAGGGATATGGGCCGCGTGTGGGCAGGGGGGACTAGATTGGGTTGGGATATCTGGTCGGCATGGACAGGTTGGACTGAAGGATTTGTTTCCGTGCTGTACACCTCTATGACTCTAAGTACAGCCATTGTCTCTCGAGCAACCGTAGAGACGTACAACATGGAAACAGATTCTTCGGTCCAACTCATCTGCGCCAACCACACATCCCAACCCGATCGAGACCCAATTGCCAGAACTTGGCCCTTATCCCTCTGAACCCTTCCTATTCATGTAACCATCCAGATGCCTTTTAAATGCTGTACTTGTACCAGCCTCCACCACTTCCTCTGGCAGCTCATTCCATACACGCACCACCCTGTCCGTGAAAATGTTGCCCCTCAGGTCCCTTTTAAATCTTTCCTCTCTCACCTTTAACCTATGCCCTCTGGTTTTGGATTCCCCTATTCTGGGAAAAGACCATGACTATTCACCCTATCCATGCAGTTCATGATTTTATAAATCTCTATCAGGTCACCCCTCAGCCTCCGACACTCCAGGGAATAAAACCCCAGCTTATCCAGCCTCTCCTTATAAACTCAAACCCTCCAGTCCTAGCAACATCCATCATAGAATCATAGAATCCCTACAATGTGGAAGCAGACCATTCAGCTGATTGGGTCCACACCAACCCTCCGAATTGCATCCCACCCATGCCTACCCTATTCCCTGTAGCCTGAACATTTCTGAACACTACAGGCAATTTAGCATCGCTAATCCACCTGACCTGCAAAACTTTGGAGGTGGGAGGAAACCAGAGCTTCCTGAAGAAACCCACACAGACATGGAGAGAATGTGCAAACTCCACACAGACACTCACCCAGGTCCTTGGTGCTGTGAGGCAGCAGTGCTAATCCTTGTAAATCTTTTCTAAACCCTCTCACTTTCAAAACTCTAGAATGCAGGGTTGGCAGGTCGAGAGAATTTGTCTCCATTTAGATAATGACTCATTCTCCTTTGAGTTTGTATTTTAATTGGGAGACCCAATGGAAGTGTGGTCAATCACTATTTACCAAAGGGACCTTATATGTACTCTGCCTGTAATGGCTGATGATCTGTTCTTATAAGTACAGGTTGCACTTATACAGGGCCTCTAACCTACCAGAGCATTCCAAGGTGATTCTCCTCTGGTGTAATCAAACAAAACAATACACTCAGAGCTGAAGAAACCAACATTAAGATAGAGACCAACAGTCGGTCAGGGATGTAGGTTTTCCTGAGGAGAGGTTTAAGAGTGAAGTGCAAATCTAAGGCATAGAGCCATAAAGAAATGGCCATCAATGATGGAGGAGTCATGTTGAGGTTGTACAGGACATTGATGAGGCCTCTTCTGGAGTACTGTGTCCAGTTCTGGTCACACAGCTATAGGAAGAATACCATAAAACTGGAGAGGGTTCAGAAGACATTTATCAGGAACTTGCCGGGAATGGAGGGTTTGAGTTGTAAGGAGGGGCTGGATAGGCTGGGACATTTTTCACTGGAACGTAGGAGGCAGAGAGGTGACATTATAGAGATTTATAAAATCATAAGGGGTATAGACAAGGTATCTTCTCCCTAGGGTAGGGATTTCAAGGGGTGAAAACAATGACTGCAGATGCTGGAAACCAGATTCTGGATTAGTGGTGCTGGAAAAGCACAGCAGTTCAGGCAGCATCCGAGGAGCAGTAAAATCGACGTTTCGGGCAAAAGCCCTTCATCAGGAATACAGGCAGAGTGCAGACACTCTGCTTGTATTCCTAATGAAGGGCTTTTGCCCCAAACGTCAATTTTACTGCTCCTCGGTTGCTGCCTGAACTGCTGTGCTTTACCAGCACCACTAATCCAGAATGGGGATTTCAAGGGGGCATACTTTTGAGGTGAAAGGAGAGAGATTTTAAAAAAGACGTGGGGGCAAAAGTTTTACACAGGGAGGTTCACATATGGAAATGTGGGCCAGGAGAAGTCAGGTGGGACAAGTCGAGTTTGGAATTATTTTCGACGGAGACTGGTTGGACTGAAGGGTCTGTTTCCGTGCTGTATGACTCTATGAACTTATGAAAGCAAGTAGGGCTTGTGCAAGAGATCAGGATTGGACTGAAGAAAGTAAATAGATGCCTCATGTATTGGAACAATCTTTATAGGAATGATCTTTGCTGTCCCCTTCGTGCCAGCCACCAACAGAGACAAAGACAGGCACAGCCATAATATCCTTGAACAGGCCAGGAATCTGAAATCTTCCCAATTATCCAGGATTGGTGAATTAGGAGCTTTTGTGGATTTCATAAATGATGCCTTGACTGCCCCCCAGTGGCTGACACAGTCCAAGCTGTGTATTTTTTCCACCCTTAGCTCCAAGAGTGCTACTAGCTTCGCCCAGATCCACACAGGACAAACCAGCACGGTACAGAACAGGATGGTACAGAATCGATTGGTTCAGACTGACCCAGTATGGAATGAATCGTTCCAGACTGGTACGATGAAATCTGCCAGCAGGTAGGTCAATCAACTTGTTTCAAACTATCAGCTGTTAACCCAGGATGCTCGAATGTGGTTTGGTGAATGGAGGTGGCAGAGAATCTGAGGGCGTTAGGAGTGAAAATGTTAGTCATCCATCTCTATCTGTCTCTCTCTCTGTCTCTCTCTCTCTCTCTTACCACCCCTCTCCTTTTTTCTCTCTCTCCTTTTATCCATCCCTCTCTTCTTTCCCTCTCTCTTCTTTTATCCCTCTTTCCTTTCTCTGTCTCTCTCATCTTTTTGTCTCACACTTTTTCTCTCCTTTTTACTCTCTCACTCTCCTTCCTTTCTCCTCCTTTTCTCCCCCTCTCTCTTTTCCTCTCCTTTCTCTCTCTCTCTCTCTCTTTCTCTCTGTCTTTTCTCTCTATCTCTATCTGTCTCTTCTTCCCCTCTCTTCAGACACAATCCTTCACTGCCATCTCTACCTGATCCATCTTTACTCCAGTCTGTCTTCCCAACCTAACCCTTGGATCTGTCCAGAGGGGAAAAGACACTGAAAAACACAATTAAGACCTAGAAATGAGTGCACAGTTGATACTATTCATAAATGTACTGGGTTTCTTTCCTTCTGTGGACACTCTGAGATTGTAAAGAAATTTTGATTACACATTTATTTTGAAAGTATTTTCTTCTGTGTTGCCTTTCAGGTTCAGTGATGCATCAAGTTTGGTTGAGTCAATAAGGTAATCCCATGTCATAAAACAAATTCTTGACAGTGGAATTTGTTAAGTGCACACAAGGAATTTTTCTAATTCAGTATGTCGATGTACCTACTTGAGAAGGTGCAAAACTTGCCCTATTCTTGGGAAATAAGGCAGAGCAAGTGACTGAGGTGTCAGTGGGGGAACACTTTGGGGCAAGTGATCATAATTGTTTTAAAATAGTCATGGAAAAGGATAGAATTGATCTAAAAATTAAAATTGTAAAATGGAGTAAGGCCAATTTTAATGGTGTTAGGCAAGAACTTTCAAAAATTGATTAGGGTCGCTATTCATAGTTGGGAAGTGGGAGGCCTTTAAAAATGAGGTAATGAGAGTTCAGAGACAGTATGTTCCTGTTAGTGTGAAGGGCAAGGTTAGTAGGTGTAGGGAATGCTGGATGACAAGAGAAATCATGACTGGTCAAGAAAAAGAGGCAGATGTCTGGTATTGACACTGGGGATCAAGTGAATCCCAGAGGAGTATAAGGGCAATAGGAATATACTTAAGAGGGAAATCAGGAGATGACAAGAGAAATCAAGACTCTGGTCAAGAAAAAGAGGCAGATGTCTGGTATTGACACCGGGGATCAAGTGAATCCCAGAGGAGTATAAGGGCAGTAGGAATATACTTAAGAGGGAAATCAGGAGGGCAAAAAGGGGACATGAGATAGCTTTGGCAAATAGGATTAAGGAGAATCCAAAGGGATTCAATAAATACATTAAGGGCAGAAGGATAACTAGGGAGAGAATAGTCAATGCAAAACCGTAGGAGATGGGTGAGATACTAAACAAATATTTCATGTCAGTATTTACAGTGGAGAAGGACATAGAAGCCATGGAACTTGGGAAGTAAATATTGATGTCTTGAAAAGAGTTCATATTACAGAAGAGCGGGTGCTAGAGGTCTAAAACTCATAAAGATAGACCATCCCTGGGACCTGATCAGGTGTTTCCCTGAACTCTGTGGGAAGTTAGGGAAGTGATTGCTGGGCCCCTAACTGAGATATTTGTATCATCGACCACCATAGGTGAGGTTCTAGAAGACTGGAGGTTGGCTTACGTGGTACCAGTATTTAATAAAGGTGTTAAGAGATAGCCAGGGAACTATAGACCATTGAGCCTTGTGTCAATGGTGGGTGAGTTGTTGAGGAGATTCTGAGGGACAGGCTTTACATGCATTTGGAAAAGCAAGGACTGATTAGGGATAGTCAGCATGGCTTGGTGTTTGAGAAATCGTGTCTCACTAACTTGACAGATTTTTTGAAGAATGACAAAGGAGATTGATAAAGGCAGAGCGGTAGATGTCTATATGGATTTTAGCCAAACATTCAACACTGACCACATAGACTGGTCAGTGAGGTTAGATCAGTTGGGCTCCAGGGAGAGCTAACCAATTAGATGCAAAATTGGCTTAAAGATGGGAGACGGGGTGGTGGTGGAGAGTTGTTTATCTGAATAGTGGCCTATAACAGGATCTGTGCTGGGTCCACTGCTTTTGTCATTCTATTTAAATGATTTGGATGTGAATATAGGAGGAATGGTTAGTAGGTTTGCAGATGACACCAAAATTGGTGGTGCAGTGGACTGTGAAGAAGGTTACCTCAGTGTATAAAGGGACCTCGATGAAATGGACCAGTGGGCGAAAGAGTGGCAGATGGAATTTAATTTAGATAAATGTGAGGTGTTGCATTTTGGTAAGGCAAACCAGGGCAAGACTTACACAGTTAATGGTAGGGTCCTGGGGAGTATTGCTAAGCAAAGAGACCTAGGGGTACAGTTTCATAGTTCCTTGAAAGTGGAGTCGCAGGTGGTCAGGGTGGTGGTGAAGGGGTTTGGTCCTCTTGCCTTTATTGGTCAGTGTACTGAGTATAGGAGTTGGGAGGTCATGTTGTGGCTGTGAGGGACATTGGCTTTGGAATACTGTATTCAATTCTGGCCACCCTTCTATAAGGAAGAATGTTGTTAAACTTTAGGTAGTGCAGAAAAGATTTACAAGGACATTGCCAAAACTGGAGGGTTTAAGATATAAGGAGTGACTGAATAAGTTGCCACTGGAGCATCAGAGGCTGAGGGGTTATCTTATAGACGTTTATAAAATCATGAGGAGCATGGATAGGGTGAATAGTCAAGGTCTTTTCCTGGGTGTGGGGGAGTCCAATAATGGAGGACATAGTTTAAGGTGGGAGGGGAATACTTTAAAAGGAACCTGAGGGGCAGCTCTTTCACGCAGAGGGGGTGGGCTGTGTGTGGAGTGTGGTTTTAGCTTAATTTCTGAGTGTAGTGCTGGAATGTCTGAAACTTGTTGCTACATGCTTGGAATAGAGCTTGAGGTGAACAGTTTAGTGCTTTGGAAACAAGAGTGGAAGACAAAAAGAATGCTGCTGAGGTTACAGAAATCCCTGTGTTTACTCTCTAATTCTAATTTTTGCAGTAGGGGGCTGAATAGTCTGGGGCTGGATAGGGTGAATAGTCAATGATTTTTCCCAGGGTAGATGGGTCCGGAAGTAGAGGGCATAGGTTTAAGGTGTGAGAGGAAAGATTTAAAAGGGACCTAAGGGTCAACTTGTTCACACAGAGGGTGGTGCGTGTATGGAATGAGATACCAGAGGAAGTGATAGAGACTGGTACAATTACAACATTTAAAAGGCATCTGGATGGGTACATGATGGGTTTAGAGGGATATGGGCCAAATACTGACAAATGAGACTAGGTTAGACTGGGATTTCTGGTCAGCGTGGACGAGTTAGACTGAAGGATTTGTTTTCGTGTTGTTTGATTCTATAACTCCCTGCTGTTTCAATTTGGGGCCTAATATTACCATCAATATTTACTATTATAAGTTTCTATGCCAACATTTTCCAATAAATGATGCAATGACTCTGTCACGATACGGGTTGCAAGCTATCTTATTTTATTTTATTAAGCACAGTGGCTCAATGGTTAGCACTGCAGCCTCACAGCACCAGGATCCCAGGTTCAATTCCAGCCTTGGGTGACTGTCTGTGTGGAGTTTGCACGTTCTCCTTGTGTCTGCATGGGTTTCCTCCGGTTTCCTCTCACAGTCCAAAAATGTGCAGGTCAGGTGAATTGGCCATGCTAAATTGCCCATAGTGTTATGTGCATTCGTCAGAGGGAAATGGGTCTGGGTGGGTCACTCTTCGGAGGGTCGGTGTGGACTGGTTGGGCCGAAGGGCCTGTTTCCACACTATAGGGAATCTAATCTAATCTAAATGATACCACTATCATAGATATGACAGAGAAATCAGGAATTCTTCCAATAGGCTATGGTTGCTTGGAAGACTGAGGCTACCAGACGTTTGTCAAGGAAATGTATCAAGGGACATGGAACTAAGCTAGCTAAATGGGGTCAGTGTACTGATTCACTATGAACTTGAATGGCAGAGATACACTTGATGGATTAAAATGGCCTACTGTTGTTCCTGAGGGCAATAGAGCTCAGGACTAGGAGGCTGAGAGGGAGACAAGGATTGGGAGAATTGAATCAGGAGACTGCTTGACCAGGTTTTGATTAGGTTTTGAAGTGATAGTGGGCGTGTTGGTTGAAATGCTTTCATTAATCACCCAACAGGAACTGATGTGTTGTCCAAACGAAGGTGGGCACTTCCTAACATGGTTTTTTATTCATGTTTCAGAAGCAGATCTTCAACCAATTTCCTTCAGTCAACCATGAGGTATGTGATTAGTAACACTTGTTAGATTTCTCATTTATATTGCAGTATTTCTCAGACCAGCTTCAATCCTGTTGTCTTGTAGTAAAGATCTCAATGTTAGTGTACTACACGTTAATTAGATTAGATTAGATTAGATTAGATTAGATTAGATTACTTACAGTGTGGAAACAGTTCTTGTGGAATTATTCAGCATGGAAACAGACCTTTCGGTCTAACTCGTCCATGTTGACAAAGTTTCCCAAACTAAACTCATCCTACTTGCTAGCATTTGGCCCATATCCCTCTAAGCCCTTCCTATTCATGTACCTGTCCAAATATCTTTTACATATTGTAACTGTACCCACATCTACTATTTCCTCTGGCAGTTCGTTCCACATAGAAACCACACTTTGTGTGAAAACGTTGCCCCTCGGATCCCTTTCTCTTCTGAATATGCCTAATAGTTTGGAATTCTCCTAACTTTCGGAAAAGACCTTTGCTATTAACCTTATCTATGCCCCAGATGATTTTATAAACCACTATAAAGTCAACCCCTCAACCTCCTAGGCTCCAATGAAAAAGTCCCAGCCTATCCAGCCCCTCCTTATAACTCAAACCCTCCATTCCCAGTAAATCATTTCTGAACTCTCTCCAATTTAAATAATACCCTTCCCACAGCAGAGCAACATCTGGTGAGCTGTTTGTATGTCCATTTTACCCCAGGGTTTAGCTTCCATGCTCATCTCTACACCCTCTATGTTGTGTTACAATCACCGTGGAGACCAGCGACTTTAAAAAATATATTTAATTCCCACTGACTGATTTTGAAGATTAATTTCACAATGAAGAGATCAAATTCTTTCTCATGCTCCACAGTGTCAGGGCAACTTAAAGCAGAGCCATTTGGGTTTAAAGCACTGCTTTCCATTATTCCCTCATCAGCTTTGAGTGCTGCTGCTGTCTATTTTGACATCTCAAGATTAAAGGTTGCCTGAAGGTTTAATTCCAACAGTTTTAAATAGTTTCCAGCTGCTGTTAATTTTTGTTGTCAGTCTGACGGCCCCAGTGCTCGCTGAACCTCAGCCATCTGAGTTAGAACATAGAACAGTAAAGTACAGGCCCTTCGGCCCTCGATGTTGTGCCGACCTTTTATCCTACTCTAAGATCAAACTAACCCAAACACCCTTCATTGTACTATCTTCCATGTGCCTATCCAAGAGTTGCTTAAATGTCCCTAATGTATCTGACTCTACTACCACTGCTGGCAGTGCATTCCACACACCCACCATTCGCTGTGTAAAGAACTGACCTCTGACATCATCCCTAAACCTTCCTCCAATCCCCTTAAAATTATGCTCCCTCATGATAGCCATTTCCGCCCTGGGAAAAAGTCTTTGGCTATCCACTCTATCTAAGCCTCTCATCATCTTGTACACCTCTATCAACTCACCGCTCATCCTTCTTCCCGCCAATGAGAAAAGTCCTAGCTCCCTCAACCTTTCTTCATAAGACATGCCCTCCAGTCCAGGGAGCATCTTGGTAAATCTCCTCTGCACCCTCTCCTTCCACACCCTTCCTGTCATGAGATGCCCAGGACTGAACACAATATCCCAAGTGTGGTCTAACCAGGGCTCTATAGAGCTGCAGCATAATCTCGTGGCTCTTGAACTCAATCTCCCTGCTAATGAAAACCAACACATGTACACTAACCCTATCAACTGAGTGGTAACTTTGAGGGATCTATGGATGTGGACCCCAAGATCCCTCTGTTCCTCCACACTGCCAAGAATCCTGCTTTAATCCTGTAATCTGCATTCGAATTTGACCTTCCAAAATGAATCACTTCACACTTTTCCAGGCTGAACTCCATCTGCCACTTCTCAGCCCAGCTCTGCATCCTGTCTCATTGCAACCTACAACAGCCCTCCACACTATCCACAACTCCACCATTCTTCGTGTCGTCAACAAACTTACGAACCCATCCTTCCACTTCCTCATCCAAGCTGTTTGTAAAAATCATAAAGACAAGAGGTCCCAGAACAGATCCCTGTGGAGCACCACTGGTCATCAAGCTCTAGGCAAAGATCATCGCCAAAGGTGCAGAAATCTCCTCTTTCACTCCCTGTAGTAACCTTGGGTATATCTCATCTGGCCCAGGAGTCTTAACTATCCTCGTGTTTTTCAAAATTTCCAACACATCCTCCTTAACATCAGCATATCAGCCTGTTTCACGCTGTCCTCACAAACAACAAGGTCCCTCTGACTCCAGGCACAAGTTCCCTCCACTATCCCTGATCAGCCCTATCCTCACTCTGGCCATCCTCTTGTTCCTCACATTGAAACAGTAACTTCTACAGCAGGCTGCCAGAGACTCCTGAATCAATGGTCGCCATTTGCCAAGGACAGGAGCTCTGTCAGCTGGGTCTGGTGTGCGTCATCAACTGGTGCAACATGTTGATAGGGAGCAGGGAACTGCAAAATGGGGATTGAAGAGAGCTGCAAGAAAGAAATGGGAAGCAATGGTGACAGAACAGCTTTAAACCTGTTAATAAAGGAATATACAGCCAACTGGGATGCCAGAAAACTGTAAATCACTAATTAATTGCTTGTAAATGAATGTGGAATCTCTATCTTAAGGCTGCAAAAGTTCATATTTGGAAAAAGAAATGAAGTGGATCTCACTGAAATGAACACTATTAATGGTTAAATTGAGATCCAAGACTGAGATCTGAGATGCCTTTTAAAAGGGTAGTTGGGGAGGGAGAAGAGGTGTGTGTTGTCAGGAGAGGGGGAATCTTCTGGGGGGAGGGGAGAGGATGAGTGTTGTGAGAGGCAGAGAGGGAGAAGATAAGTGTTGTTGCGGGGAAGACGATGAGGGAGGAGGGTGAGTATTGTCAGGAGAAAATGAAAGAAGAGTGTTGGCTCAGGGGGGTAGGTGTGGTGGGATTTTGGCTTCTCCTATCAGCTTCCACTGTTCCTCACTGTCGAGGCCCGAGATTAACGCTGCAAGACGACTCAGTTAATTGTCCAGGTAAGTCTACAACACCAAGCCCATGTCTCTGTTTTCTGTGTCATTTCCCATTGTGGTCCAGATTGTGCATTTCTACCATTGGGAGTTTGAACTTCCCAAGTGAACAGCCCACACCTTTGCATGGGTGATGAATTCGCCAGGTCCCAAAGAGCAGGAGAGAGTTCCTCAATCTTCCTTGTTGTTGCTTTGGGAGAATTTGCCCATTACAAATGGAATGTGCCCATGATCTCCCCCTGCTGGAATTGTAGATGTGTTACAACTCAGACTTCCTTTTTTTTCCCACCTGAGTTAATGAGTTAACAACAAAATAAAGACCCAGAAGTAAAGGAGTGTTTTTGTAAGCTGTTCTGAGTTGGCCTGTGCTGTCACCTATTATGCGATTGGCCACTAGAGATCAGGTAATTGTCTCAGTCTTTAAAGATTGTAAATATGGTCACTCGTTTCTGTGAACTCTGAGGATCTGAGTATTGCCAATGCATCTTGTGGCAGGTCTGTTGTATGAAATGATATCCTCTGGCTGCAGTAACCATACAAGTAATGAACTGAAATCTTCATGCATTTACTTAACTACACTTTAAATATTTTTAATCAAGCTGTTCAGCCATGTGTGGGAAAGATTGGTACTTGAACCTGGCTTTTCTGGTAGGAGTGTCCCACAAGAGCCCTAGACACTAAGATATTCTCCTCCAAAACACCTAACTCTCGACTCCTTTTCATTTTGATTAGATCCAGTGAAAGCTCTCCTTAGCCAGAAGGCTCCACATTTTCCCTCTGTCCTAATGACGGGCATTCCATTCTTTATATTGAGAACTACATTTAAGTAGCACCTTTAACCTGGTAAAATATCCCAAGACTCTTCACAGGGGAGTAATTGGACAGAATTATTTACGCCAAGCTAAAAGAGGTGGACATAAAGACAGGAGACTAGATGTTTGGTCAGAGGTAGATTTGGCTGCAATGCCAAAGCTTAATCATAGAATCCCTACAGTGTGGAAGCAGGCTATTTGGCTTATCAAGTCCACACCAACCTTCCCAAGAGCATTCCACCTTCCCTCCCTCCCCCCCCCATCATTCCTGTAACCCTGCATTTCCCATGATTAATGTACCTAGGCTGCATATCCCTGGAGTCTGTGGGCAACTTAGCATGGCCAATCCACCTAAGCTGCACATCTTTGAGATTGTGGGAGGGAACTGGAGGAAACCAACTCAGACAAGCTCCACATTGACAGTCGGCCAAGGCTGGAATCGAACCTGGGTCCCCAGCACTGTGAGGCAGCAGTGCTAACCACTGAGCCAGATAAGGACGTGGCCACTAATCGTAGAGAGAAATTAATGAAGGCTGACAAGTGGACAGCAGCGGCTCGCAGGCAACACTATCTGCCCTCTGCGATGGAATAATTCTTTGTGGGAATAATGTCTGCTGAGCCCTTTATATCGCCTATCACCAATTCCAAATCCAGGAATACCTCCACCATCTTGGAACAGTGTAGCAAGCTTTTTGAGAAATGCCATAAGGAATTGAATTGTGTGTGAGAAAGGATTGTGTTGGGAACGAAACAGCCAGGATGGTGCCAAAAGCACAGCAGGCCCGACAAAAAAAACAATTTCATGGATTGATAATGACTACGTTGGAAGAGTTACTGTCCTTCTCTCGTCCCACTATAACAAGGGTCACAACGTAGAAAAGGATAAAATGAATTGTATATAGCCAATTATGTGCCTTCTATATATTACACTTAAAGTAAAAAGTACCATCAATTAAACACAAAATTATTCATTTATTATGGGCAAAACTTATTCAATGGTGATACAAAACTGGTTAATTTGCAGCATGGAAATATAAATGTTTACTCTTCCAAGTAATTCAAATACACACACACGTGCACGCGGTGAAGGACAAAACATATTTCTCTCTTCAGAGATTAACTTCAGAAAAATAAAACCTTTGGCCAACAGGTCTTAGTTCTTAGAGACAAATATAAAGGATAAGGTCTCATATTTATGAACAGAAAGACAGCTTGCTCAGCAAACAGTGTGGAGAATTCTTCAGCAGGACAGTCAGTGTTCAGACTGCACCAGGGATCCAGGTGCTACACTGTTATCTGTAGAGCTGGGCTGGGGAGCTCTTTCCCTTCCCAGTTGGGCATCGATTCAATAATCCAAACAACCTCCAAAGCAGGAACAGCAGCCAGACAGTCATTGTTCTGGTCTGTAGTAATCACAAGACATGACTTTTAACAAATGGCTTGTCAAATGAAAGGTGTTCCCACTGTTCCTTCATTTAAAAAGAAAATCAAACAGAAGTGCGTGAAGAATATTAAACACGAAGCCACTGCAATGCTACCATTTGAAGTGATGTCTTGTGCACCTCACCTTGGCTGACAAAGTCCATATGACATCGCTGTCAGTGGTACCTGCTGTCACCTCACACTGAACTTTCAAATGTTCATTTCTGTCCCCTCAGCTCCAGGTATTCCACTGGCTTAACCCTGGCCAACCCGGTACAAACCGGTACAGTACAGAACAGGATGGTACAGAGTCGATTGGTTCAGACTGACCCAGTATGGAATGAATCACTCCAGACTGGTACGCTGCAATCTGTCAGCAGGTAGGTGAACTTCGCAGTTTGTTAACCCCAGATATTCTCATGTGATTTTGGTGGGGTGGAGGCAGAAGAGAGACTCAGGACCTAAGACGCAAAATATCTTTCTGTCATTGTCTCAGGACATGACCCTTTGCTCCTATTCTCTATCCTCTGCATCTTTCTTCATGTCCACTTTTCATGAGTCAGGTCTATAAAAATTATTTTTGGCTGATTTTTCTTACGTTGACTTTATTTGAGGTTTTGTGTTATCTTTCAGGTTCAGCGATACGTCCAGTTTGGTTGAGTCAATAAGGTGAGTGCATTTCACACAACTCCACCTGTGAATTGTCTTGCCTATGGCTCACGTCCTATTGTCACCATTTCTCTCATAGCTTATTATAAATTTCAAGCGGGACAGTTTTCTGTTCAATCTTACAATGGTTATTGTCACAGTGTAGTCCCCTGGTCCTGGGCCACATAAATAGCTCTATTCCATTTTGTACCTGATCACAATTTTGAACATGACAAGTTTAGAATTCTTCCTGCAAACATCTGTAGTTTTCTGAACAATTGGAAACCTCAGAACTGTGATGGTGGATGAAGGCATCAAGGAGCAGGAAGCTAAAATAAGTAAATGGAATTGAGTCACAGAACCCCCATGACCTAATTCAATCTTAAGAGTAAGCTCAAGTTGCTAAATAGTTTACTCCTGCTCCCAAGGCAACAGTCTTGCCCAGCATTCAATTAGGAAAACTCGTACCCACAAATTGTGGCTGGGCAATAGCTAAGTGTCCTTTCAATGTTCCTCTTTTACTTCATCTCAAGGGTGGCGCAGTGGCCCTGTGGTTAGCACTGCTGCCTCACAGCACCAGGGTCCCAGGTTCGATTCCAGCCTCGGGAGACTGTATAGAGTTTGCACATTCTCCCCGTGTCTGCGTGGGTTTCCTCTGGGTTCATTAGTCCAAGGGAAATGGGTCTGAGTGGGTTACTCTTCAGAGGGTCGGTGTGGACTTGTTGGGCCAAAGGGCCTGTTTCTACACTGTAGATAATCTAACCATTCAGTTTTAAATGTATTAGATGCATTTATATAGCTTCCTTTAACATAGTTAAATAACCCATGGTAGTTCACCAACAACATTACCAAAGTTAGATGACATACCATCTCAGGAATAACTAGGATGGGAATTGTTGGTCAAAAAGTTGGTTTTTGGAGGGGATTAGGTGTGGGGGTGGCATTGGTAGTGACATTGATTTAAACGCTCATAGTACATGCTTGACCAGAACTGATGTAGTATACAGCTGGAGGTGTAGGTGCTAAACATGATCACTCCTTCAGAGTGCAGTGTTTATCTTTAGTCCAACCCCCCACAGAACATATTTCTGACATGGCTTTCATTGGTGTTTCAGGAGCAGATCCTCATCAGGGTTTCTTCCGTCAGTCAACAGGTACGTGACTTACAATGGATGCTGTTTCACATGTCAGACTGGTACCATTTTACAAAGCAATGTCAAAAGCCTTAGGACACCCCCCCCCCCCCCCCCGCCGCCACCACCACCACCATTGTCCTGTTGGGGTCGGTCCCATTCTTTAACATGTCAAGTATCCCGAATATTCTCAGTCAGATTCCTTTATGAAATAGAACAGCTGTAGCCACGTCCTCTTATTGCCCATCTGTATAAGCAGAGAGCACCCTCTCTGTGCTGCCAGACTGAAGGTGGCTCCTGCTGTGATACCACCAAAGGACTGAAAACAGTCCACCAGCTGCAGCCTGAATACAACTGAACTGAGCTGCCAATCTGGTGCCATTATACTAAGCAGACTTTCGGATTAGCAGTCGGATTGAAATTTTGGAGTTGCCAGGAGTACAGAAGGAGACGGGAACCTATAGACTACGGCTGTATTGATTGCACTAACGTTAAGAGAGTCTCGTGGTTGTCTGAAGGTCCTGACCTCTGGCAGCACCACATTATTACTGGCTACAGAAGAGTTTCAGTTCTGTGATATTAGAAAATTCAAAGTGTTGACTGTCAGTTTTCAGGGAAGTTGTTATAGAGTCATACATGTAAAGCACAGCAAATGGAGCCTTCGGTCCAACTGGTCAATCTAATCCCATTTGCCAGCACTTAGCCCATATCCCTCTAAACCCTTCCTATTCATACACCCATCCAGATGCCTTTTAAATGCTGTAATTGTATCAGCCTCCACCACTTCGTCTGGCATCTCATTCCATACAAGCACTATCCTCTGCGTGAAAAGGTTGCCCCTTGAGTCCCTTTTAAATCTTTCCCGTCTCACCCTCTTTAGATTTGGACTCCCCTACCCTCTGAAGAAGACTTTGACTTTTGACCCTATCCATGCCCCTCATGATTTTATAAACCTTGATAAGGGCACCCCTCAGCCAGGAGATCATTGGGATGATCAATGTGGAAGTAGATTAGATTCCCTACAGCGTGGAAACAGGCCCTTCGGCCCAACAGGTCCACACTGACCCTCCGAAGAGTAACCCACCCAAACCCCTTTTCCTTCTGACTAACGCACCTAATTGACAATTTAAGCATGGCCAATTCACCTGACCTGCACATCTTTGGAATGTGGGAGGAAACCAGAGCACCGGGAGAAAATCCACGCAGACACGGGGAGAATGTGCAAACTCCACACAGACAGTCACCCAGGGTTGGAATCGAACCTGGGAACCTGGTGCTGTGAGGCAATGCTGCTAACCACTGAGCCACCGTGCTGCCCTATTTGGCATGGATAAGAGTGTTTCAACAGCATACAAGCTGAAGTGGAAAGGGAGCAGTGTTAGATAGATGGAAATAGGCTGTCTGGATAGAGAGAAAATATCTTGTTGGAAGTTCAATTCAGGGTCAAAATAGAACTCAATGATTGCCAGGGTCAGCCTCAGCCTCAGGATGGGGTGAGGGGATTCAGTGACTGGAGGACAGAATTTGCAGGAGAGACACAAGACAATAGTGTTGTCTTATTAAAAGGGAATACTTAATCAGAAAATTTCTGCTCACTCAAAACCAAAGGTTGGTGGTCTGAGTGAGATGGTGATGAGCTGGAACCTGACAATGCCTAGTCCTATGTGGAAGCTGCCTTTGTGAATGTGAATTATCTCAGAGGGGCATATAGAATTCAACATTTAACCAGTTTTACAATTATCTTCCATTTATATGCCACCTCTACATCCACTTCATTCACCGCTACAACCAATCAATGCTCACCACTTATCTGACTATAACTCCTCATAAGTTCTGAACACCTAACCCCCAGCTACCCCTTAACTTGAGGTAAGAAGTGAATTATTTACTAAATTGTGAATATTAAAGATTTGAACAGTGCATCATTATCGATGTTCCCATGTGCTCTTCCTGCTGGCATCCAAATATGTTACAATTACTCTGAGTCATTCTTAGGCAAGGGGCCACTATAACAGACCACACACTTCTTTTCCTGATTTATTCATGGGATGTGGGCATCGCTGTCTCACCAGCCTTTATTTCCCATCCCCCAGGCAAGGTGAACTGCCTTCTTCAACTGTTGCAGTTCATATGCTGTAGGTAGACCCACAATTATGTTTAGGAGTGAATTCCAAGATTATGACACTGACAGAGATGGAACAACAATATATTTCCAAGTCAGGATGGCGAGTGGCTTGCAGGTGGTGGTGTCCCCATGTATCTGCTGCCCTTGTCCTTCTAGATGGAAGTGGTCATGGGTTTGGAAGGTGCGGAGGA
Organism: Chiloscyllium plagiosum; assembly: GCF_004010195.1. NCBI lineage: Eukaryota > Metazoa > Chordata > Chondrichthyes > Orectolobiformes > Hemiscylliidae > Chiloscyllium > Chiloscyllium plagiosum. The sequence continues at coordinate 6,073,677 of NC_057728.1, forward strand.
TCTTTGAAGAATTTCTGCAGTGCATCTTGTCATTAGTACACACTGCTGCTACTGAGCGTCAGTGATGGAGGGAATGAATGATGTACCAGTCAACTGGGGGGCTTTGTCCTGGATAGTGTCAAGCTTCTTGAATGTTGTTTGAGCTGCACTATCCAGGCAAGTCGGCAGTATCCAATCACACTCCTGACTTGTCCCTTACGCGCACTTTGAGCTGGCAGGAGGTAAGTTACTCGCTTCAGTGTTCCAAAATGGTGAAGGAATAACAATATCATTCCAAGTCAGGATAGTGCGTGGCTTGAAGATGGTGACATTTCCATGTGTGTGCTGCCATTGTCCTTCTAGATGGTAAAGTTGGCAAGTTTGGAAAGCTAAATACTAAGCATAAATACTAAGCTACTGTACGTGGTGGTAGAGAAAGTTGGTGTGAAGCTTCTTGGGTGGTGTTGGATCTGCACTCAATCAGGGGTAAGTGGAGAGTATTCCATCACACTTGTGACTTGAAGATTGTGGGCAGGCTTTGGGGAGTCAGGAGGTGTGTTACTCATGGCTAAACATCCAGACTCTGAGCTGCTCCTGTAGCCACAGGTGTTTGAGTTCAGTTTCTGTTAATGCCCAAGATGGTGGCGGAAGGGTCGAGATGTAAATGCCGTTGAATGTGAAGATGGGATAGTCAGATTCTGTTTTGTTGGAGACAGTCGTCACCTGGGCCTTGTATGGTGTCAATGTTACCTTACCATTTATCAGCAGGATGACGTAGCTCCAATTCCAAGCAGTGTCTACTATTTGGCAGGCAACTGTGCTGTAGTTTCACCAGGCAAAGGTTTGATTTTGAGGTTTATCCTTCTGCACTGTTCCTTGAACCAGGTTAATTCCACCTGCTTGACAGTAGTGGCAGAGTGGGAAATATGCCAGTTCAGGAGATCGCAGATTGGATAATAGATGTACACTTTTTAGCTACCTGATCTGTTCTGGATTTATCCCATTCAGAACCATGGATGTGACTACTTCAAATGGACTGTAGTCATTCAATAATTCAGGGCAGCACAATGGCTCAGTGGTTAGCACTGCTGTCTCACAGCACCAGGGATCCAGGTTCAATTCCAACCTCACCTGAGTGGAGTATTGCACATTCTTCCAGTGTCTGCATGGGTTTCCTCCCACAATCCAAAGGTGTGCAGGTTAGGTGGATTGGCTGTGCTAGTGTTAGGCACATTAGTCAGGGGTAAATACATGATAGGGGAATGGGTCTGGGTGGGTTACTCTTCGAGGGTCGGTGTGGCCTTACAGTCATAGAGATGTACAGCATGGAAACAGACCCTTCGTCCAACCCGTCCATGCTGACCAGATATCCCAACCCAATCTAGTCCTATCTGCCAGCACCCGGCCCATACCCCTCCAAAACCCTTCCTATTCATATACCCATCAAAATGCCTCTTAAATGTTGCAATTGTACCAGCCTCCACCACTTCCTCTGGCAACTAATTCCATACATGTGCCACCCTCTGTGTGAAAATGTTGCCCCTGAGGTCTCTTTTATATCTTTCCCCTCTCACCCTAAACCTATGCCCTCTAGTTC
>NC_057728.1:6075905-6080711 GCF_004010195.1 Chiloscyllium plagiosum
AAGAGGGAAATCAGGAGGGCAAAACAGGGACATGAGATAGTTTTGACAAATAGAATTAAGGAGAATCCAAAGGGGTTTTACAAATATACTAAGGACAAAAGGGTAACTAGGGAAAGAATAGGGCCCCTCAAAGATCAGCAAGGCGGCCTTTGTGTGGAGCCACAGAAAATGGGGGAGATAATAAATGAATATTTTGCATCGGTATTTACTGTGGAAAAGGATATGGAAGATATAGACTGTAGGGAAATAGATGATGACATCTTGCAAAATGTCCAGATTACACAGAGGAGGAAGTGTAGGATGTCTTGAAACGGTTAAAAGTGGATAAATCCCCAGGACCTGATCAGGTGTACCCGAGAACTCTGTGGGAAGCTAGAGCCTTGTTGGGTCAAAGGGCCTGTTTCCATAATGTAGAGAATCTAATCTAAAGAGTCTAATAATTGCCTTCAGGGCAATTAGGAATGGGCAACAAATGCTGACTCTGCCAGTAGGTTCCTTCTAAACTATAACCATAGCATTTAAAGTCAATAAACAGTGCAGACAAACTGAGGGTGATCACTGAGGATATGTTCTGCCACTTTGTCAAAACATCCATCAGAAATTGATACACCATCTCATCACATGTTGACATGTCAAACATCCCCTCTTCATCAATGAGGCATACAAAAGGGAAATTAATTAATGAATCCCAGACAATGGGACTGTATTGATCGTGGATGAAAATCTTGCCACAGAGGGAGCTCATTTACCACAAGCAAAGAGCAGCGAGCTGTTCAACACAGTTACATACATACAGAATATTACCAAAAACAGGCATCCATCAATCACAAAAGGGGATCTGTTCACTAAAAAGGGCCCCATTCTTCACAAAGCTGGGTTTCCTGTCTCTGCTGACAGCCATATTCATCATAAAGACAACCCAGACATTGCAAAAAAACCCATTTGTAGCAATCCCAGAAAAATGGCAGCACATGTATGAAAATGGGGACAGAGTGCCATTAAGGAGGTCTCATTAATTGTAGGCTGATTGTGAGCTGCTGCATAGTGTGGTTATTAATATTCCCACTTATTCTTCTTCCGCTTTGACTTCCAAAGTCCATGAATTGTAAGTCAGTGCTGTAAAATGGTGTCAGTGTACCAATCATCATGCAGGTACTGGCTAAAGGGAACATATATCATCATTAAGACCAAGTTAACAAGCTTGCCTCAGAGCTAATATGCTGAAGCAACTTTGAAAACTGATACTTATCCAAACTCTTCCAAAATAGGATAGAAAAAGCCCTTATATATTGCAGATAAAAGCAGACAGGCAACAATGGCTGTGCATATTAGTGATCTGATCTTAGTTGTGGTTTGTTACGGATGTGGGCAATCCATTTCCTTGATCTAACTAGTAAAGATTGAGATTTGGACAAAAAATGTTCATTGCTAGAAACTGAACAGAGTTACACAAGTACTGCTGTCAATGCAATACTTGATCCAAGCTTGCTGTATCTCTCCACGGACTGATTCCATCAATCCATGGTGTTAATTACACTCCAGACACTAATCCTCTTAGGCTAACAGACAGAAACCTCATCTGGGGCAATCGTGCAGGTGCATTTGCCCTGTGAAGTCATCTTGGTTTCAATCTCCTGCATAATCAAACAGAGAAGCTCAGCTCATCAGGATGCCATTGGCATCATGCTGAAGAGAATCCTGTTGGTATTGACACAGCATGGCCCCCCCAAGGCTGAATGGTCCTCAGCAAGCAGTACCTTCAGGCAAGGATGCCATTGTCAGAAAAAAAAGCAGAGGGGGGTTTGGAACAATGCAGTCTGTTAAACAGTTTAGCGACAGTGTGGCAGTCATGGATGTTTCTTCCACCATTTGATGTTTGCTCAAAGTTGACAAACACTAAATCTTTCATATTTTCTTCTGACAGAACTAGAGTATTTTTGACTTCATCAGCCTTCAGTGAAATTGCTGAGAACTCCCATTTCTTATCTTTAATTTTGTATTCTCGCGGTAGGCCTTTTGACAGAACAACACCTAACACTAAAGTACCTCAGATACTCTGATGAATTGGCCTCCTGTTGGCTTTTCAACACCTCAGCAGCAGAATGACATTTGCAAATCCTGCTCTATGACAAGGAGGGGAATGAAGGACTATAGTACACAATGACACAGCAGATCTGCCCATCACAAGGCAAAATAACTAGCTATTCCTCTGGTACATAGGCAGACATTTTATGCAGTGTATCTGGTACTTCATTCATTTCATATAAATCTTAATATTATCCACTTAACTATGTAAATACAAGAGTGACCTTTGTTTTATTTACCATCCAGAATTCCTGATTCATATACTAACATTATGTACCTTAATCCCACCCTTTAGGTAATGAATGACCATCCATCCAGTCTCAATTCAAGTTGAAGCTTGTACAAGATTTATTTTTGGGGCAGGGGTTGTAGTTAAAATATTCTTTTAAATTATGTGACTAATTACATGGCTTTTAAGTGTTGAGATATATAATGACGACAAACTAGAAAGCCTGCATTTATTCATTTCATTTTCACATTGTGATTAATAGAATAAGGATGACTAATTATCCGGGTGAAACAACTGTCAGCATCTGTGGCACGAAAGCGAATTTAGTCACTGGAGTAGCAACATTAATTCTGCTTTTGCTGCACAGACTTGCTGAGTTTCTCTAGCAATTTCTGCTTTTGTTTCAGATCTTCATCTGCGATTCTTGGTTGTTATCTTAGTAGGTGTCTTATTTTCAAATCGGGATTGTGTATTATGGAGGTTAAAATAAACTTCTGTCAATGCTGCCATAATTTTAACTCCAATAAAAGGTCTCTTGCCAAATTACTGCCTAATTATGTTTGAGTGTTGTGGTTCAGCTTCAATTAAGGCACAACAGCAGCACCCTTCAAGTGTGTTTTGTGAAGAAATATCGCCAAACATTTATGTAAGAGCTGAGCTACCCCACTTCATAGCCTTGTGGGTAGCAGTCACCCAGGGACCTGTCAATGTTTTCATTTTACCTGCAGTCCTGCTAGTTTTACCTTGGGTGCAGTCACTGGAGATTGTGCTTAGCAGGGGGCAAGGGTGCTATGATCTTATTTTCCTCAGTGAATTCACTGTGAACATTTGCAATTTTAAAAATGGTCTTAAGGCAGCCTGGTCAGTAGAGGAGAGAACACAATGGTGACAGTGGTACTTCTGCAGCGTGTGGAGAACATCCAGATAGCAGCAATCACCAACTCACCTCAAAAAGGTGAAAATCAAATGCAAACGTGGGCGAAAAGTGGTGACTGATATTGGGATTCACAAACAAAAAAAGGGCAGACATGGTTATGAGGTAGTAGAAATGTCTTTAATTTACCACCTGCTGGTTTGTACTTCTAATACAGAATAGTGTTCATCACTAACTAGATATTTCAAGCATCGCTTCTTAAATATTATTTCTATGATACAAATATTACAGTTATCACCAAGTCTATGTAACAAGAGAAGATTGTTTTACAGTCATTTGATGAAGATAGGGCTGTCTCTCCCTTTGCAACGCTTTCGTCGAGGCTGGACCACATCGTCGTCATCGTCCTCTGAGTCAATGTTGACCTTTGGGCTCTCACTGTCCACTTTGGTGGGTGGCAAGGGTGGGAAAGTCCTGTCTGGAAACAGCGCCATCAGCTTGGACTCAAAGATCTGCTCCAAGGTCTTACCAGCATGGGCCACCTCAGAATCCGGCTGCAGGGAAACCAAAGCAAATGGTATTTCTATAACCACAGCACACCTTTTCCCCCCCACATGCACTGGGCCAAACACAATCTCTGCCATTTCCATGAAGGCACCCAGATCTCTGCTGTTTTGCAAGCTCTGTAGTTTATGTTTTGCCATTTCAGATTGTGGGAAAAGGCTAAGGGGAATGTGGACACATATTGAAGTCAGTAAGTTCCAGTCTGATTTATGCGAATACATTCCCTTCAGAGCACTGAGGGGATATGATAGAGGTCCTCAAGGTCATGAGGGGTTTGGCCAAGAAAGATTGAGGGAGTCTTTACCCATTAGGTAAAGGGTCAGCTACGAAAAGACAAAGGTGACATAAGGAAACCATTTTAAAACAAGTAGGTTTGGAATATACCAGCAGATGTAGAGTCAGTATGGATAGAGCTGAGAAATTCTAAGGGTAAAAAGACCCTCTTGGGAATTATCTACAGGCCCCCAAACAGTCTGGATGTCGGATGCAAGTTGAATCAGGAACTGAAATTGGCCTGTCGCAAAGATGTTACTACAGTTGTTATGGGGGATTTCAACATGCAGGTAGACTGGGAGAATCAGGATGGTATTGGACCTCAAGAAAGAGACTTTGTGGAGTGCCTCAGAGATGGATTCTTAGAACAGCTGGTGCTGGAGCCTACCAGGGAGAAGGCAATTCTGGATCTGGTATTGTGCAACAAACCAGAATTGATCAGTGAAGGAGCCATTGGGAAGTAGTGACCATAATACAATAAGCTTCAATCTGCAATTTGAGAGCCTTGGGTGGCCGTGGCTGACGAGGGAAGTTAAACATATAAAGTTAAAAGAGAAAAAGTATAACATAGCAAAGATAAATGGGAAAACGGAGGACTAGGAAGCTTTTAAAGAACAACAGAGGATTACTAAGAAAGAAATACGCAGAGAAAACATGAGGTAGGGAGGTAAACTGGCCAAAACTATAAAGGAGGGTAGTAAAAGCTTTTTTAGGTATGTGAAAAGCAAAAAAATGGTGAAGACTAAAATTGGGCCCTTGAAGACAGAAACAGGGGAATATA
>NC_057728.1:6081322-6093051 GCF_004010195.1 Chiloscyllium plagiosum
GTGAGCCTTACTTCAGTTGTGGGTAAAGTGTTGGAAAGGATTATAAGAGATAAGATTTATAATCATCGAGAAAGGAATAAGTTGATTAGGGATAATGAACATGGTTTTGTGAAGGGTGGGTCATGCCTCACAAACCTTATTGAGTTCTTTTAAAAGGTGACTAAACAGGTAGATGAGGGTAAAGCCGTTGATGTGGCGCATACGGATTTTAGTAGGGATCCGTGCTGGGACCGCAGCTTTTTACAATATATTTTAATGATGTAGAAGATGGTATTAGTAATAACATTAGCAAGTTTGCTGATGATACTAAGCTGGGTGGCAGGGTGAAATGTGCTGAGGATGTTAGGAGATTTACAGGGTGACCTGGACAGGTTAGGTGAGTGGTCAGATGCATGGCAGATGCAGTTTAATGTGGATAAATGTATGGTTATCCACTTTGGTGGCAAGAACAGGAAGGCAGATTACTACCTAAATGGAATCAATTTAGGTAAAGAGGCAGTACAAAGAGATCTGGGAGTTCTTGTACACCAGTCAATGAAGGTAAGCATGCAGGTATAGCAGGTAGTGAAGGCGGCTAATAGCATGCTGGCCTTCATAACAAGAGGGATTGAGTATAGAAGCAAAGAGGTTCTTCTGCAGCTGCACAGGGCCCTGGTGAGACCACACCTAGAGTACTGTGCAGTTCTGGTCTCCAAATTTGAGGAAAGACATTCTGGCTATTGAGGGAGTGCAGCGTAGATTCACGAGATCAATTCCTGGTTTGGCGGGACTACCTTACGCTGAAAGACTGGAGCGACTGGGCTTGTATACCCTCAAGTTTAGACGACTGAGAGGGGATCTGATTGAGACAATATAAGATTATTAAAGGATTGGACACTCTGGAGGCAGGAAACATGTTTCCGCTGATGGGCGAGTGCCGAACCAGAGGACACAGCTTAAAAATACAGGGTAGACCATTTAGAACAGAAATGAGGAGAAACTTCTTCACCCAGAGAGTGGTGGCTGTGTGGAATGCTCTGCCCCAGAGGGCAGTGGAGGCCCAGTCTCCGGATTCATTTAAGAAAGAGTTGGATAGAGCTCTCAAAGATAGTGGAATCAAGGGTTATGGAGATAAGGCAGGAACAGGATACTGATTAAGGATGATCAGCCATGATCATAATGAATGGTAGTGCAGGCTCGAAGGGCAGAATGGCCTACTCCTGCACCTATTGTCTATTGAGTGCGGAGGAGGCACTTTGAGAGGAATTAGGAAGAAATAGTTGCAGGGTTAGGAGAAGAACACAGGGGAGTAGGACGAGCTTGTTGGAAGTAATTGATCAACCTGAAAATACCAGCCAATTGTTGGTACCTACTTGCAACTCAACGGACATGGGAAATACGGGCACGGCTAAGGCAGGGAGATGAAACAGACCAAAGTTAAAACCTGATGCCACGTGGCAAGATCTGTTTATAGTGACATTTGGGAACAGTCGTCAGCTTCACCCCACAGTACCATTCTGAGTACATAATCCAGGCCATGTCTCCAGTGTCACTTAAAGTGTGACAATGCCAGCGGTACTAGCCAGTGCATAAAACACTAACAGATTCTGTTTGAGAATTGCAACTGTCTGAAAGAGAGGAATATAAATTTTAGCTGCAGCACTTTGGTGACATTTCTGTGACAAGCTAACTTGGAAAATGGTTACCCTTATCTTTACACCTGCAAACTACTTAAAGTGTATATTGCGATCCCAAACCAGTCAGTCAGTCAGTCAGTAACTGCTGTACCCTAATGAATAATGTGTCAAGGAAACAATTAGGAAATAGGTCATTTTTGATCAAGTATTGTGCAAGGACAGGTTAGTTAGTAATCTTAAAGTATAATTAAAGTACCCTCTGGGGAACAGTTATCAAAATGATTTAATCTCAAACTCAATATCAAATTATTATAATTGAGGATAAAACAGAGGTCTTCTGTTCAAATAAAACCAATTATGTCAGGAAGAACAACAAGTTGGACAAAACAGATCAGGCATTTTAGTTGAAATGTATGACAGTGTTAAAATCAACTGAACTTTTTTAAAAGAAATCACTCCATTCTCAACAAACGTTGGGGAGTAAATGCCTTCACAAAGGAAGTCCTCAACCTTTGAGGGGTGGTGCAGATGCTTAAAGCGAGATATGTAAAGGCTACTGGAAAAAATATTGCTTCAGGAAAATCATTGCAGCAGCATAATCAGGAACTGTGCTGGTTGTATCAGGACATGTGCAACGTTCTAAATTCGGAGAGAATTACAGGAATTAAAACCTAAACTTCTGGGATAAACTGGCCCACCCCTCTGCTAGTAATCACCATGCTCCATAACTAGCCCACCTTTTCAACCTGCTTCCTCCTCATCCCCAAAATGACTTAGCCCAATCTTCCTTTGTATCTGTCTTCAGAGCAGAAGACAAAACAACATTACAAGAAACAAAACGTCTAATGAGAATGCAGAACATATTGGGACTAAAAAAAAACTGTTAGGTCTTTAAGGTGGCAGCCTCCACCATAGGGGTTTAAAATAAATGGAAGCAGACAGAAAGAATAGACATATTGGTTTTGTTGTTTTAGAACTGCTGAGATTCCAGAACAGTCCTTGGTGGATTGTTAATCCAGAAAGAGGAAGAGAGAGAGAAAAACAGGGAGCTACAGGGTAGAACAACAGTAATTCACACATGTTCAGCATTTTTAAAATAATAAATATCATCCCTGGTGCTTCCAAGGAGCTTAATCAAATAAGCTCTAATATCAAGCCACAGAGCTCATCCAATATCAATAGCAGGGAAAAACTTTGACTTATTAAATCAGGCACATGACCAACAGCGCATAACATATTCCAAGCCCCCTTCTCTCCCGGAGTGGAAGTACGTCACCTTTACCCTTGAAGGGCTGCCAAACGAGACAGCGACAACAATCAGAACAAGTGGTCAGAACTGTGAAAGGGAAAGGGAAATAGTGTGTGACATCTATTAATGACCTTTGAGGCTGTTAGCTTCAAGGGTAGACAGGAAACTAGCAGCAGGGATATACTTGAGGCATTTGAAATGGTTCACAGAAGACAGAATTTCACAAGGAGTAGTACTGGGTGGGGTAAGGGGTGGGTAGGGGTCACATACAGGCATAGGCTTAGGATTGGTTCCAAAGGATCCATGTCATCCCAAGCTGGCCCTCCCTCTCCTATCATGCCCCCATTTTAAAGATTAATCAAACCTGCCACTGCCAATTTAGGTTTCCAATCAACACATGCAATCCCACGAACTACAGAATGTAGGCCATAAACTGGTTTACTGTATTATTGCCGTTACCTCATTGAATTCTTCACAATTCTTAAAGATCAGCCTGATATCACCCACAAACTCCTCGGCCGTATTATAGTGCTGTGAGTGTTGCCTCTGCAGTTTCATCTTCACAGTGCACATGTCCATTGGCTTCTTTATAATCTTGTAGTAGTCAGGAACCTGCAAGAGACAGAGGAGCCTTCTTGAGCTCTCAGTGGGATTAATGGCAATAGGAGATGGAATGGGTGGGCAACAGTGGCTGCAGACTGGCAGACCAGAGGATGACTGTTCTAACCTCACCATCCAATGTGTTTTCCTTCAACCCAGTCCCTAACATGGGATTCCAGCCTCAACCAATGGGGCTATTACCTCCTGCTCAGTAAGAAATACAGTTCTGCTTTTAGAAATCCTGGCCACACTCACACTCACACTCGTCTACCTACAGATTCTGAATGTGGTCAGCATTCCCCACACTGTTGGCAAGCTGGTATAGGCCTCGCCAGATGAACAGATAGATAAATTGCACTCAGTCACAGCTTACACCTCATGGAAAGGTCACTGCAGGATGAAATAGGGCAATGCCTCGTGGCTGCACAGTACACCAGCTCATCCTCAGGGATGTGGAATATTAGAGCAAACCAAAGAAAACCCACTTACAACGGAGGCAGGAACTGGCTCTTGGAAAGCAACACTCAGTTCATCACAGTACATGGACAGCAGCAGGTTCTCACATTTCTGAAACAGAAAATACATCCACCCATCACTCTCCCCAAAGAAAGATCCATGTTCATTGCACCATTCACCATCTAAGAAGTACACGCAACATACTTTACAGCAAATGAAGTATGATTGCAATTTTAGTCAGTCATTGTTGTAATGTAGTATGGCGGCCCATTTGCACACCAGCAGTAGTGTGATAATGAACATGTAATCAGCTTTAAGGCGTTGCTGAATGATAAGTGTTACTTCAAATACAGTGAATCCACTCTCTCCTTGGGATGTCTGATGCCCTACTGAAGGGACAGATGGATCCTAGTCAGAGCCTACAAATCTTAAAATGAGTACTCACCTCTTGACTCCCCAAAGCCTGTCCTCTATCTACAAGACACACATCAGGAGCCATAAGAGAATACACCCAACTTGCCTGGATGGGTACAACTTCAACAATACTCAAAAAGCTCAACACCATCCAGGACAAAGTAGTCAGTATCAGCAGTGTGCAGAGTTTACAAGATGCACTACAGAAATTTACTATGGCTCCTCAGACAGCATCTTCCAAACCCATGACCACCACCATCTCGAAGAAAAAAAAACATCAGATGCCATTTAGAAGGACAAGGACAGCAGATGCATTGAAACACCTGCAAGTTCCCCTCAAACACTCACTATCCTGACTTGGAAATGTGTCACCACTCCTTCAGTTTTGTTGGTCAAAATCCTGGCATTCTCTCCCTAACAGCATTGTGGGTCTCCCAACATCACAAGGACCGCAGCAGCTCAAGAAGGCAGTTCACCCCAACTTCTCAAGGACACCTAGGGAAGGACAATAAAACGCTGGCCCAGCCAATGACCCCCAACATCCCACGAGTGAATAGAGAAACAAAAAAAAACTAACATTTAATACATTGTAGGCCACTCCGAACAGTTCATCACCTGTTCCACTCCCGGGAATGGGACATGTGCCTTGTAGATAGAGGACAGGCTTTGGGGAGTCAAGAGGTGAGTTAAGAATCCATCTGTCCCAATGGCTCAGTGGTTAGCACTGCTGCCTCACAGCACCAGGGACCCAGGTGCAATTCCAACCTCAGGCTGGGGTGTGTGGGGTGTGTGGGGTGTGTGGGGTGTGTGGGGTGTGTGGGGTGTGTGGGGTGTGTGGGGTGTGTGGGGTGTGTGCGTGCGTGCGTGTCTTGCGCATTCCACGTGTGTGTGGGCTTCCACTGCTCGAAGATGTACTAGTGATGTGAATGGGCCATGCTAAATTGCCCATACCATTCAGGGATGTTTAGGTTAAGTGCATTAGTCAGGCAGGTAAATATTGGATAATAGGATAGGGGGAATGGGTTTGAGTGGGTTATTCTTCGGAGGGTCAGTGCGGATGTGTTGAGCCGATGGGCCTGTTTCCACACTGTTGGGATTCAAAAAATAAACACTTACAGCATTCAGGATGAGATGTCAAAATGTTGCCAACTAAGCATTTTTAATATCTGTACAACATGCAGAGAGGGCCAATTCATCAATCCATAACTGAACCATCTCCACCTCCACTGCCCTTTTTACACCTCCCCCCCCCCCCACAAGTCAGTCAACAACACCTTGAAGCTGTTCAAATATTCATTATCACAACAATGCTGGTATGCAAATGGGCTGTCATACTAAAATACTACAAGGCAGAATACATGCAGGAAACACCACTCCCAGCTTGCTGATAAGGCACAAGATACTGAAATTACTGAGTGCACCGAGAGAGAAACAGAGTGATGCTTCTGAAAAGACAGGGTGAAACATTAACTCTGAACTCTCTCCAAAGATGCTGAGCGTCTTCCATCATGTCTCTGTCCTTGTTTCTGGTTTCCAACATCTTGGATTTGTTTTCCTGTTTTAATGGATTCAGAATGTAATTTTTCTGACCTCTGCTCTCCCCCCCCCCACAAACATTACCAGTTTTCCTGAGGGCAGTTGAGATGGGCAGCAAATGCAGAGCGTGCCAGCCATGTAACAGAATAAAAAAACTGCATCTCTGGCATGAAATGCATGATGCATTTGGCTGAGAGTTCCGACTGAGAACATTGACAAAATGTCCTTTTCTCAGGGATGTAGCTATTAGGAGCCATGGTTACGCCAGCCTCTCTGGAGTGAGCAAATAAGGACCCCCCTCTCTGAACTAATCAACTCAGTTGAAAGTCGCCTCTGCTGCTCCCATAGCCACTACATCGGAAGTTGTGGAAGACCACAAGCCTATACTATCTGGAGAGCATAGCTCCATTTGGATGTTGGGCCCCAATGAAACATTAGTGAACAATATTGGTCCCAGCGAGAATAACTTTCAGTGGGTAGTGCTCAGACACAGGGCACGGGCTGCAGACTTAAGGCATCACTCAGGAAAGGAATCTCACAACTGTGCATTTATCAACTTTTGGCTCAAAGTTACAAAACAGCACAGGAAAGAAGAAGGTGGTATAATCTACATTCTTGAGGCACATTTCAGAACTTTTGGATTCCCAAAACTGCTTAGCAGCCAAATACATACACTTTTGAATAAAGTACATTATTTCAATATAGAAAATGCAGCCATTAGTATGCCCACAGAAGGCTCCTCTGTGTGATAAGGATGAACTCAACCTTATTATTGATCAGGCCAGAAGGAAAAGCTCCTCTTATCTTTAGAAAAGTGCAGGGGAATTTTTGACATCTATCTGAGGGGACAAATAAATAGGTGTCTACGCTTAACATCTCCCTGAAAAAGTAGGGTCCCCGATAGTGCAGCACTCCCTCAGCCAGGCCAGCCTAGATTTCCACATTCAAAACGCTGGAGTGGGACTCGAACCCTGATCCTTGTGGGATCAGAGGCCAGAGTGCTGAACATCAAGTTACAACTGACATCACTCGACAATTTGTGAAGATTAAACCCAACATTACAATGTCTTATTTTTTTAAAAATTCTCCTCTTTCACTTCTCAAATTTGGCAACAGGAAAGTAACATACTTAGCTGTGTGGTTTTCCCAGAAACAGTGCAACCACTGGACATACCCTTTGATCGACTGGGGTCATCTCAGAGACTGCAACCACTTTCCTCTTTTCACCCATTTGCCACTGGTCTTCGCAGTCATACATCACTTCTGGGTTCACAGGGTCTCGACAAAATGTGCAGATCCATTCACCGCTAAACAAAATAAATTAACCAACTCAGACTGGTGAGACTCTATTTACTACATCGTCTGGGCTAGAGAGGCCCTTCAGTCCATCTGCTCAGGCAAGTCTAACATCTCTTTCATGGAATTGAATATCTTCTTGACTAGTTTCAGCTTTGAAGAACCACTTCACAACACTTTTCACTCATGGCTTCAGTCATTTCTTAGTTGTTATGAAGTGTATCTAGTCACTGGTGTGATGTAGGAAATACTACAGTCAATTCAAGCACAACAACATTACGATAAATGGCCAGAGCACTTCCAAAAAAAAAACAAGTTTATAAAGTGCACGTAATGTCAAGGGCACCGGGGAAGACTCGCTCATTCACTTGTCTTAGATTAACTTGCAATTCGCTCTGCTACATTATTTGTCAGGAATAATCTACTCATTATGAAGCAGTTTTCAAAAGGGTAACTTGCAATTGTAACTGATTCAGTGTGCATTTGGTCAATTGTACAGTGAAAATGTCAAAAGGAAATCCAAAAATAGACTTAAAAATTTCCATTTGAGCATTAATGTGTGACAATGAGTTAGCAGTTTCACACCTCTGCTTCCTGGGTTTAAATCACCAAGCCTCCTCTACCTAATGACTGGCGCAGAGGGCTGGACATACAAAACCATTCCTAACTGAGCTATCTCATTGAGAGAGGAACCTGTAGGATAGAATGCAGGAACTGCCAAATGATTGAAAAGGTCCAAACTCCAGCTATGTTACTTTCTATTATCTTGGTGGTTGTATGTTGCAAAGTTAACTATAGGTGTTAAATTATGAAATTAAAACTTTCATTAATTAGTCCACAGAGTCTGATAGAAGGCAAGGAAGTATGTAGTAGTGAACAGCCTTGCAAATTTCAGGTCACTTGTGCCTGTTAGGTCATATGGTTTGACTACAAATCTGCGTTCAAGTCAAACTGGATGAAGAGAAGGACACATCAAGAGCTATATTCAGCTTAGTCTTAGAGGCAACTAATGCCTTTGTACCAAATACTGCTATGCATGGTAATAAAAGACATACAGAAGTTTTTGATTTAACTTGACAGATTAACCCATCTTTGTGTGTTCTTGTCCACATAAGAGTTCATTCATAATCTAGTGTTCTAACTCCACCCACACTGTGCTGTTTGTGCTCAGTGATGTGCAGCTCCATGACACCATTGTAAGGTTGCTCCAGGATTCTGAAGGCCTTACAGAACAGTTCCTCCCAAATCTGTCACACCCACTATGTTCCAAATTACTCTCACTGTAGTTTTCTTTCGAAGAAATCAAATTTGCATTTGAATTAGTGATTCTAGTTGCTATCACTGTATTCCTAGTCAGACTGTTTTCACACTTCTGGTGAACAAACTATAAATCCATAAAGTGTGGGAGTAGAAGGTGGTCATTTATTTAATGAGGTCACGGCTGATCTGATAATCCTCAGTTCCATTTTTCTATTTAATCTACATTAACAGGCAATCCCCAGTCTTGAATATACTTAATGATGACCCAGCCTCTATGGTGCTTTGCAGTGAAGACTTTCACAGATTCAATACCCTCAGAAGAATTCCTCCTAATTCTGAGATGATATCCTCTGGTCCTAGACTCTCCCACAGAAGGAAACAATCTTTCTACATCTACCATCAAGCCCCCTGAGAATCTTCTACGTTTCAGTAAGGTCACCATTCATTCTTCTCCATTTTAGCAAATACAGGCCCAATCTCTCTTCATAAGACAGTCCCTCCAAAGCAGGAAAAAAAGCAGGAGGTTGCTGAAAAAGCTCAGCAGGAGCAGGCAGCATCTGTGAGGAGAAATCAGGATTAACGTTTCGAGTCCAGTGACTCTTCCTTTGAACTGGTAAGGTGGCGGCGGCTGGAGCCTGCAAACTGTAAATACCAAAGCTGGCGTAAAGCGTCAGAGGAATTGCGGATGCAAATGGGCAGGGGCTGGACCAGGGGAGTCAAGGTAGAAGGAGGTGAGTTCTGTGGGGCAGGAGCAGGCTGAAACACTGGGTCTGCCTGGGCAGTCCTATAACTCCAGATCAGCCTAGTGAATGTTCTCTGAACCATTTCCAATGTCAATGTTTCTTTCCTTAGATAAGGGGTGTGTCCAGTATTCTTAGTGTGTTTTGGACAGTATTTTGGAAGAGTGATAGATCAGGACATAGTTGGCATGAGGACACACAATTAGGAACTGGGGTAGGCCAGAGGCTTGTTCTTCCATTCAGTAACATGGCGGCTGACCTGACTGCAACCTAAACTTCACTTTTCTGCCTGCCTCCCATTTCCTCGCTCCATGTTGATCCTGATTCTGTCTAACGCAGTTGGAATATATTTAATGAACCACCTTCCACTGCTCTCTGGGGGAGAAAATTCCAAGCATTAACCATCTTCAGAAGGTGGAAAGAAAAATCATTTCAGGGAAGCCCCTTATATGTAAGCAGTGTTTAAAAACTAGTACTAAATCTTTCCCGTATAGAAAATATACATGTCTCAGTACGATTACATTTCCCTCTTAGTTCATTTGAGTAAAGGACCTTTCCTCACAAGATAACTCATTTATCACAGAAGTCAGCGAGTGACCTTTCTGTGAACTTCTCCAAATGTAATGAGGGGTGTCCCTCCGTATCCACGGGTAATATGTTGCAAGACCTACCGCGGATACTCAAAACCACAGACAGCAGCGAACCCCATCATTTAAGTGGGAAATTTATCTCCCCAGCAGCTGCCTGGAATTATTTCTGGAATGATGTAATATCTTCGGGCCACAGTACACCATGGATAACTGAAACCATGGAAACCGATTCCGCGGATACGGAGGTTTTACTGTATGTCCTTCTGAAAACAAACTACATGCAGTGTTCCAGATACTCAAAAGAAGACCTTGACCTAAGCTGACAGAGTCAATTCTTCAATTGTTCAGCGAAAAAAGTACACAATCAGACTTGCCACATAATTACAGGTCAGAAGTTAGAAATACTGCAGCGAGTAACTCACCTCCTGACTCCCCAAAGCCTGTCCACCATCTACAAGGTCCAAGTCAGGAGTGTGAGGGTATACTCCCCAATTGCCTGACAGGCGAGGATGAGGATGAGGATGAGGATGAGGATGAGGATGTCATTACCTTGGAAAGCTGAGGAGAGCTGGCACATGGCAGACGAGATGAAACACTTTGGGGCACTTCTCACAGCACAGCAGGTCACCCCCGTTCTGACAGACCGCGCACCAGTCCTCGTTGGGATCATCCTCTTTCCCATGGTCTCCCCCGACCCGTGCAGGCTTGTGAGATGCACCAGGGGGCTGGGTCCCCCGATCCTGGGAGTCCCCAGGATTGGATGAGGGGGATGCCGTGCTATCTGGAGGGTCCACTTTAGCCAGTCTATCGCGGTGGCCAACTGTCTGCCCGTCTGACACCAACTTGCCGGGCAGGAGAGAGGTGCTGCTGTTCTGCGGATTGGTCAGCTACATGACAGCAAGAATAAGAGGGGTCACCACACAAAATAAGTAAATAGATAAAATGATAGCAATCAGAAGTCAACGTGATGTTTCACAACCATAGACTAAAGGGGTCCATCTGCCTGGGTCACAGCACGATCCTGATCACCGAGCGGGCAGAATAGTTAAGGACAAATCTGCTCTGGATGATCCCCGGTAAAGCTGCCCACCCTCCGAATATCAATGACAGTATTAAGACACAGATCTTCTATAGCAGTGGTTTTAGAAAGAGCAAGGCAATGTCTACAGTTTTAGTCAATAACATGCACAAACAAGTTGGTGAAGAAACCTCACAAAGTTGAAATAAATTAGAACCTACTATCATTTTTCCAACTTATGATAAAATCTGATTGGTGGTGGTCCTAATTCAATATCCCATTAACAGATTGCTTTCCACCGAATGCCACTCCATTCTTCCCTAAAATGGGTCCCATTTAAATAAGAATCATGGCCATGGAGGTGATAAATGTCGCTGGTGTAGTCATTCAGAGATCAGGCTGAAGCACTGTGGACAAGGGAGCAGTTCCCATCACAGCAGCTGCTGGCATTGAAGTTCCATTAATAAAGTCTGGAGCTGAAACCTTGTCTCTGTATCGGTGACCTTAAACTTAATTCTTGGATTAGTGGTGCTGGAAGAGCACATACACTCCAATGCATCTCGTCCACATCCTGCACCTCCGCCCTCAGGCCCCATCCCTCCAACCGTAACAAGGACAGAACGCCCCTGGTGCTCACCTTCCACCCTACCAACCTTCGCATAAACCCAATCATCCACCGACATTTCCGCCACCTCCAAACGGACCCCACCACCAGGGATATATTTCCCTCCCCACCCCTTTACGCCTTCCGGGAAGACCGTGCCCTCCGTGACTACTTGGTCAGGTCCACGCCCCCCAACAATCCACCCTCCCGCCCTGGCACCTTCCCCTGCCACCGCAGGAATTGCAAAACCTGCGCCCATACCTCCTCCCTCACCTCCATCCAAGGCCCCAAAGGAGCCTTCCACATCCAAAGTTTTACCTGCACATCCTCCAATATCATTTATTGTATCC
>NC_057728.1:6093193-6094382 GCF_004010195.1 Chiloscyllium plagiosum
AAGGGGTAAAAACAATGACTGCAGATGCTGGAAACCAGACTCTGGATTAGTGGTGCTGGAAGAGCACAGCAGTTCAGGCAGCATCCAAGGAACTTCAAAATCGACCTTTTGGATTCTTGATGAAGGGCTTTTGCCCGAAACGTCGATTTTACTGCTCCTTGGATGCTGCCTGAACTGCTGTGCTCTTCCAGCACCACTAATCCAGAGTCTGGTTTCCAGCATCTGCAGTCATTGTTTTTACCCCTTAAACCTAATTCCTGATTGCTGTAAACCAGGAAGTCTGCCATTCTCATCTGGTGTGACCCACATGAGACTCCAGACCCACTGCAATCAGCTATGAATTGCCCTCTGAAACAGCCTCACAAGGCACTCAAGCAATAAATGTCAGGGATGACCAATGAAAAAAAATATTTTTAAAAACGCTCACTCTCTAACACTAAATGTTCTACAATAACCTCCAAGTGCCCTCTGTTGCAGAACAGTGCTTCACGTAAAAGACTCACCAAAAACATCTAGTGGTGGACAATAAAAATCGGCAGCACCGATATCTCAAGGAGTTTTTAAAAGCTGGCTAATTGCAGACAGGGTAATTGGTTTAGTGAGTACTGGGAAATTTGCATTCAGGAACAGTGTTCCTTGGATCATCCAAGATGTCTGACATTGTCTGATTATAGCTTTCTGCAAAAAAACAGCGAGAGTCGTTTTTCATAGGAGGTTAATTGGTTGAAGAGCAATTGGAAACACCTTCAGAACTCAGGACTCCCCTGTTTATACTTTGTCTGCCTCACAAATCAGCTTTCCTGATAGAGATATGTAGTTTGCAATGGAACCTTTCTACTCTTAACTAGAGCACAGCTCCACGTCGCCAGGCAACGTCCATCAACAATGCACAACACCGCGTGTTTAACGTGCTGCATCGCCAGATACAGCCCAAGTAAAGCAGGAGTTGACATCTATGCAGAAACACTGAACCCCCAAAACATATGCACAATTCCCATATTCAGTAACTAGGATGTTACAGGATTTTGACTAACAGGCATTGGTTACACCTTCCACCACAGACTGCAGCAGTTCAAGGCAACAGCTCACCACCATTTTCACAGGGCAAAAGTGAGGACTGCAGATGCTGGAAACCAGAGTTTAGATCAGAGTGGTGCTGGAAAAGCACAGCAGGTCAGGCAGCATCCAA
>NC_057728.1:6095099-6172036 GCF_004010195.1 Chiloscyllium plagiosum
TTGGAGGGGTGGGGTCTGAGGGCGGAGGTGCGGGATGTGGATGATGCCGGCTTCTTCAACCACGTGAGAAGGGAAATTGCGATCTTTGAAGGAGGCCATCTGGTGTGTTCTGTGGTGGAACTGGACCTCTTGGGAGCAGAGACGGAGGAATTAGGAATATGGGATTGCATTTTTGCAGGAGGTAGGGTGGGAAGAGATGTAATCCAGGTAGCTATGGGAGTCTGAGGGTTTGTAAAAAAAGGTCAGTGTCATGTCGGTCGTCATTAATGGAGATGGAGAGGTCCAGGAAGGGGAGGGAGGTGTCAGAGATGGTCCAGGTAAATTTAAGGTCGGGGTGGAATGTGTCAGTGAAGTTGATGAACTGCTCAACTTCCTTGCGGGAGCATGAGGTGGCGCCAATGCAGTCATCAATGTAGTGGAGGAAGAGGTGGGGAGCTTTCACAAGGGCAACCAGCATGGGCTTGCCAGGCATCTCCATATAATGGAAGTGTATTATTTTAAAAAATTAATAGTCAATTCTTGGAATATTTCTCTCAGTAAATTAGATTTTCCTTCATCTCGCATATTCTGTATATGAGCACTGCATTATGGTACAAGTCTTAACTTTGCAACTTCTCATGAGTAAGACTGCCACTTGGTTGCCCCAATACAAAAAAGGTAATTCTGCTACTGCCCTCTCTGTAGGGTGCCTAACCCATGCTATTATGAGTGCCATCCAGAAAACTGCCGAATCTGGTGGAAATCCCAGCCGGTGATAGCTATCTAGATTTTCAACCAAGGACCTCAGGTACAGAGCCAGGATTCCACAGTGGGTACACCATGCAGTAATGAACAGGAGATGAAGTAAACCATGAGACCAACCCTATTCATCCTGGAAGCCAGTAGGTTATAATTGGAAGGAAAGATTGAGAGACAGAAAACATTACCAAAACAAGTGTGTTTTCGGAGCAAATCTAGGCCTCAAAATTGCGCAACACTTGTGAAGGGGGAGGGAGGGAGGGAATAACTTGTTTTTAACTCTAGATTTGTAAATATAATTTATAAAATCTTCTAAAAATGAATCAAGTATAAAACGTGAACCACTGGTGTTGGGAAAAATGAAACCCCAATTACAAGAAAGATTTCTGAGTGGTAGCAAGTCAACGTAGTTACTTTATGAATGACAATGTCTAGTGTTGTCGCAGAAAACCACGATCACTCAGACTATCAAAGGGCCTCAGTGTCACAATGACCAGTGTTAGGGACAGAGACCGAGACCGGCAGAGCGAGACCCAGACCGGCAGAGCGAGACCCAGACCGGCAGAGCGAGACCGAGACCCAGAGAGAGAGACCGAGACCGGCAGACCGAGACCCAGAGAGAGAGCCCGAGAGACCGGCAGACCGAGAGGCCCAGAGAGAGAGACCGAGAGACCGGCAGACCGAGACGCAGACCGGGACCGGCGGACCGAGACCGGGACCGGCGGACCGAGACCGGGACCGGCGGACCGAGACCGGGACCGGCGGACAACATTGACAATGTGGGTAAAGCATGGAGAATGTTGGTAATTGTGATTCTGTTCGCCGAGCTGGAAGTTTTTGTTGCAAACGTTTCGTCCCCTGGCTAGGCGACATCATCAGTGCTTGGGAGCCTCCTGCGAAGCGCTTCTTTGATGTTTCCTCCGGTGTTTATAGTGGTCTGTCCCTGCCGCTTCCAGTTGTCAGTTTCAGCTGTCCGCTGTAGTGGTTGGTATATTGGGTCCAGGTCGATGTGTTTGTTGATGGAGTTTGTGGATGAATGCCATGCCTCTAGGAATTCCCTGGCTGTTCTCTGTCTGGCTTGCCCTATGATAGTAGTCCATCGACCTGGACCCAATATACCAACCACTACAGCGGACAGCTGAAACCGACAACCGGAAGCGGCAGGGACAGACCACTATAAACACCGGAGGAAACATCAAAGAGGCGCTTCGCAGGAGGCTCCCAAGCACTGATGATGTCGCCTAGCCAGGGGACGAAACGTTTGCAACAAAAACTTCCAGCTCGGCGAACAGAACCACAACAACAAGCACCCGAGCTACAAATCTTCGCACAAATGTTGGTAATCTCAGCAGCTGAAGTATAAAGGCTAAAAATTTTCAGCAGCTGCTGAAAATTATCGTACTCTCTTTAAGGTGAAACAACTTCTTCCATTCTCACAACAGAATTTCACTAACCACAAACTCCCTTACAGCAGAGTTATTTAACAAGATTGTAAATGTTACGACTTTGAGCTTGAAATTAGCCTAATATTTCACTCATTTGCCTGAGAACTCATTTCTGATCACTGGTCTTTGTGATGTGTGTTAAACCGCTCTCCCCCTCTCACATTTTAGCATCACAGGCTGCATTGCCAACTTAATCCTGTTGTAATTAAAACGTACACATCAGAGGTGGATAATTGAGGCTAATTCCAAACATGCGCATAGCATTTTTTGAGCAGACAAATGTGCTGAGGGAGCAGGGAGAGGGTTCTCTTCTGGACCTGAGAAAATGGGACCATCCTACATGCCAAATTAACTAGTATACTGCGTTTACCATATACAGCACCACTGAACCGGTCAGGATGCCCCACAGCACTTTACACTGAATTAAGTAGATTTTTGAAATGCATTTTGAAGGACACTGTGGTAAAATAGGGAAAACAGCAGTCGATTTAGTGATGCCCAATGGAAGGTTCAATATTGGCCAGAACATTCCAGAAAACTTGCCTCCTTTTCTTCAGCGTGGAACACAGGATCTTTTACCAGAGGGTCGACAGAGCCACAGTTTAACAGGTCATGCAGAGAACAGCTCTTCTGCAATGCAGTTTATCACAATGGCTTAGAAAGTAAGAGAAAAGGGCCATTAATCATGCCCTCTTGAGTAATATCAACATTCATGAAGCTGAGGGAAGTCATTTGGTCAGGAGGCAGAGGGAGGAGGATAGCGCAGCAGATGAAACTTCAGTGTGAAGTAGTGAAAAGTGGGACTGAGCTAAGGGAGCAATTAAAAGGTGGAAGACAATAACATCCCGAGAACAGGAGGAAAAGGAGAGATTAAGAAACTGGAAGATGAAAAGCGAGTGGAGCGGAACAAGGTGGTAGAAAGCGGCAGGTTCAGGTTTAAGGACAAATCTCAAAGTCAGTCACAAGGAGGAAAGTTGGCCCTCTAGGTAGAGGCATCCCAAACATTGAGAAGAACAAAAACAATCCAAAGACCCTGCATGTTTCCTCTCCATATCCTGGTAGTTACTTGACAAACAATAAATGGGAGTTGTCAACTAATTGTAAATTAATTGATGGAGTTTGATTGGTACAACAGATCAGACTTGAGATCAAAGGAACTCGAAGGCCTGAGTTCAAGTCCCACCTGCTCCAGAAGTATGTTGTAGTATCAGAACAGGGTGATTATGACAAGAAATGGAAAGCATTTGGAAGCAATCATTGAGCCACGGTCCCGATCTTACAATCAACAACCACTTCAGACCGTTATAAAATTATATTATATAATGTAATAACGTTTTAAAAAGCTATTGGAAAACTCACCAAAAGAATGGTTTAAATAGTGCTGACTGGATTTTTCCATGGTTAAAAAAAAAGAGCTGAAACTAACCTCACAATGGTCAGTATCTTCTTCCCCAGGCTCTTGTTTCACGACAATGATGGGGAAATCACAGAGGTCATCCTCAGTCACGGTCTCCTGTTTGATTTTAATGGGTTCCAAGCGAACGACTGGAGTCATCTGCTGGGGCTCTGGTCTCGAGAGCCTACTCGATGAGGTGCAACTGAAACAGGGAGAGAGAGAGAGAGAGAGAGATAGAGAGAGTGTGAGATTGAGAGTGTGATAGGGAGACACACCAAGGAAATTAAGGCGGGGAGTCTATTCAGAAGGCAGGGTTCATTTATACAGATGGCCAAAGGCTCACACTCACCTGCCTCTGCTACCAGTGCTGGAGGTGCTGGATGTACGTCCTGGAATGTGGACATTGGTGATGGTCACTGACCCTAAGACACAAGAGAAAGCAGGGTCTAAATGACAAAGAACCCAACACAAATCCAACCCTTGCGCCCATCAATGCTTGATTAAACGTGGCCTCTCTGATATCAGAGTTCACGGCTGTTAGGCCATCGAAATCCAATCTGATCATATCCTCCCTGCAACATCCGACATGGTGCTGTGTGAACCAAGACAAAGCCAGGCTTCAATTCAATTGCATGGAATGCTCCAAGGCATTGGACAACATGGAGCCGTCACAGTCAAGTCCAAGTCTGAGCTCGTTCAGGAAACAGATTCCAGGAAGTATGTGTCTCTCACTACCAAGACGGTTTTTTTTTAAAAAAAGTCCTTCCTGCGAACGCGGACATTTATTGCCCACCCTAAATTGCGTAAGGAGTATTTTAGAGTCACCCACACTGCTTGGGCCTCGAGTCACATGTAGACCAGACCAGGTAACGGTGGCAGATTTCCCTCCCGAGAAAAGGCATTAGTGACCCAGTTGGATTCTTACAACAAACAACATGAGGCTAGCTATTTACTCCAGAATTTTTTTAAACAATATTTAATTTAAACTTCACCAGAACATTAGCCCTGGTTTTCTGGATGCCTAGTCCTGTGACATTACCACTATGCAACTTAAGGCTCCTGTAATGCATGGTTTCAGACAGCAGGAGCACTGTGTTGGACAAAGGCAGAAGACCAGCCATTGGTGCAGAGCTCTGTGCAGGACCTTAGCACAATGCCCTCGTCACCAAAATCAAAGTTCAACAAAAGGGTGACAGGGAGGATGGCATGACTGACAAAGATGGCTAACTGACTGCAGCTTTACTATTGAAATCAGTGACCTTCGGAGACTTTTCCCCCTTAATCCTCAAGAAAAAACAAAATTACCATTTTATTCAGAAATATTACTATAGGCACACAATTACAATGTGCGACATTGCAAATTTGCCTAGCAGTCCCACCTGTATGAAAATTCTTCCCGTCACACCCACTGCTACTGAACATGTGCTTTCGATGTATGTACACTGAGCTCCACCCTGTGGATAACAGCGGCACTGATTTACCTGAGTGGCCAGGAGAAGGGATGGAAGGGCCAGGGGAAGGGTTGGTACTGGTCGCCGAAGGTCTTGCTGCCACACTATTGCCGTTCCGCTCTCTGGTCAATAAGCTTTCCAGCAACACTGACCCTGCATCATCCAGCTGTAGTTCCAATGAGAAACAAAAAAGGGCACTGTTCAAACATTCTGCTCTTAAGTATTTCAAGCGCTTAGATTACTCAACAGTTAAATGATTGATGACTGAGGCAGTGGACACCTAGTGGTAACAGACAAGTGAGACTAGGGCGGCACTGCTGCCTTACAGCACCAGGGTCCCAGGTTCAATTCCAGCCTCAGGTCACTGTGTGGAGTTTGCACATTCTCCCCGTGTCTGTGTCGGTTTCCTCCGGGTGCTCTGGTTTCCTCCCACAGTCTAAAGCTGTGCAGGTCAGGTGAATTGGCCATGCTAAATTGCCCGTAGTGTTAGGTGCAATAGTCAGAGGGAAATGGGTCTGAGTGGGTTACTCTTTGGAGGGTCAGTGTGGGCTGGTTGGGCCAAAGGGCCTGTTTCCACACTATAGGGAATCTAATCTAATCTATGACAAGACTAAATTGGTGTCCTCCGACACTAACACGGTCTTGTCATCTACCTCAAACACTTAAGTAGGACCTTGCTGTGTACAGATTAGCTACCACATTTCTGATATTACAACAGTGACTCCACTTCCAAAGTGGTCCATTGGCTGTAAAATGTTCAAAGCAGAGATTATGGAATGTGCTACATAAATGCAAGGCATTCTCCCTATTTCAGTTTTGTGGTGGTGATTCAGCCTTTCAGGAGTCGTCTCCTACATGCCGGAGACAGAACAGGACTGTGCAAATGCGAATCCCTGAAAATAATTTACCCACAGGCAGTTCCTAATGGTATCGCTCACAGGGGAAGCAAATGATCTGCACTCAAAATGTGAACCACAGTGAACTTTCAATGGTTGAAGTCCATTCAAAATATGGGTTACATTGCTGAGTGCAAAATGACAATGAACGATTCAAGGAAAGAAAAAGTACGGCTTTTGTGAATTAGAAATCTCTCCAACTCAGCAGCAGGGACAGTGCTCTGCTATTGGAACATTTGTTCAGGGGGATGAAAAAAAAAGAGGGAGGGGAAAAAAAAAAAGAGGGGAAGAAAAGACAGGGTAAAATGAGAGAGAGGGGGAAAAAAAAAGATATTTTTCTGCCACTATCATTTGTAAAGCAACTCTTCCTTCAATCTACGTTCAGCAGCCCGGATCACTGGGCTCGGTAAATCATCCACCTCGGGCCCAATGAGAGAACCCAAACTACCACGGAGAGCCAGCACCAACTGCTTAGGGATTGGAAAAACTCAAAAGTCAGGAGATCACTGAATTCCTCCCTCTCTCCCCCCATTCCGACATTCCATAAACTCTACGTCATCGACAAAGCTTCTATGCACTTGTCTTAATCTCTCCCAGTGTGGCACAGTGCCAAACTGTGTTGGTTTACTGTCCTGTGAAGCAATCAGAGAAACATCCCAGAGGTGCTAAATAAATGCAACCAACTCCTCCTCAAGCACTTTAAAGTTTCCAAGGCATCAAAAACACACCCAAGGAAGGACAACCCCCAAAACAGCAAGCTCATTCCACACCTGCAAACAATCCTGTTCTTCCAACTAGAACAGTGTTCAGTAGAGGCTGGATTATCCCTCGAGTGGCTAATTCCTCTTCATTCAGAATGCACACCTCAAGGAATCCCAAAGGGAAGGCAGGCATTGTACCTTGTACAGCCTTCTTTAGGTAACTCAAAATAACTCATCTCGTACAACAGTAGTAGACTCGCCAACCTTAAGGGCATTTAAATGGTCATTGAATAGACATATGGACAAGAATGAAATAGTGTAGGCTAGATGGGCTTCAGATTGATTTCACAGGTCAGCGCAACATCGAGGGCCGAAGAGCCTGCACTGCGCTGTAATATTCTATGTACAGACTAAAAGAGCAGCCACTGGGGATTGCAGGGGTCACTGGTAACTGTGAGGAAAGGAATGTTGTCTGGGAGACCATTTTAACACCCTACTTTCCTTGGTGCCATCTTTGACATCTATCTGAACCAAGAGAGCCACCAGACAGAGTTTAACATCTCACCTCTCCATGGCTCAACGAAATGCTGTCAACATTAGCAAGTGATAGCCTGATATCAATATAGTGCACATGCAGAGCTGGTATATCAGTAATGGATTCAACCTGATAGACTCAAACCTGTTAGACTTAGTTTGGGATACCCCTTCAGCGCCAACACTGTACCAACCATTAAAGTTTCCCTTTAGGCTTATTCGACACCCACCCCTAAGCTCTCTCATCCTCCGAGTCACACCTTGGCGAAGGGCCCGGCGCGTGGTGTGGTCGCTTTTACCTGAATCTGAGGTATATCGGGAAGGCAGGAGAGATGCTCAGGGTTGGTAACAGCTGGGAGCAGCTCAGTCATTGGAATCAGGTGTTTGGAAGCCTCACTTGCAGTCACAAAGAGCATTGAAGGGTAAGAGGGGGCTGTCGAGCTGGCTACTAGGAAGGGCCTCACGTTTCCAGGATTGTAGTGCTGAGAAAGACAGTGGGGGGGGGAGGAAAGGCAGAAAATGCAAACAGTAAAACATACAACGACGGCCTCAAATGTTACTCATTCACAGTGACCGTTCTCAGTTGTGCTCCGTGTGCAGCACTCTCCCTCTGGGTCGTGCCTCAAACTCGCAACCTCGAGACACTGCGGTGAAGTGCTGAGGGTGTGCTGCATTGGCAGATGTGCCATCCTTCACACTATAGCACTATCTACTGGTCCTATCGAAGTGAAGGGGGGGGGTACAATAACAATCCAGTATAGCTAGGCCAGGAACTCCCCTGACCAATATTCCTCTCATCCAACACATCAACCATGACCCGTCCATCACATTTATGGAACTACAAGTGGCAGAAAATGGCTGCTGCACTGGTCTGCTTAACGTTTGCACATCCAAAATAATTCAACATGTTGAGAAGAATTTTCAGACATGTATTCACGTCAATGCAAATTCTCTTCTGTTAACAGGAAGGTTGGAATTAAGTAAAAAGAATTCATTTCACAAGGTGAAATCCCCCTTTTAAGCAATGGAATTCTCTCTGCTCCAAATCACTCGGTCTATCTCCGATGTTAATTGCCAGTGGTCCATATCCCTGAATATGCTCTTGCTGAAGAGGACTACAGTTCCCTTGCTTGGTTGGCCAGACACACACCCACACACAGCTTCCTGTAGTTAAATCCTCCTGGATGAATTCAAGAGACAAGGCGGACCGGAGCACTCGAAACAATGCGAACATTTAAAATGAAGCACGATGTTTATGAAGTCTTGGTAAAAGCTGGGTTTTCGAACAATGCTAAACTCAAATAAGTCATAAACTGCCCGTCAGATCAGGGAAGGCTGAACTGATATGGTGACTTTAGCAAGAACCACTGCATGGTGACGTTATGGAAGTACCTTTTATGTTGCCTTGTGTCAGAATAAGTAGCTGCTTTGAAAACAGGTGATTAGAAGGGTGTTTTATCCCTTCTTACGGCTCGTCATTCTGTTTCACAATATCCCTTCACCAGATTTCCACCAGCTCTGCCACTTTTATTGAAACTTCATTCCCACACAGCATTTTAGCCTATATGACCATGTAAATTAGGGTTAGGCCTCCCACTCCTTCAGCTTGCTTTGCAGGTTACAGAAAACAGGTGGGGTTTCCCAATGCAATTCGATATCAGAAGCAATCCACAGTAATCTAGTTCCAAACCATTCGACCCAACTTTCCAAAACAACAGCCAACTTACATTTATGTAGCACTTTTCAGATAAAAAGTAGAGAGAGTGTAACCAGACTGAAATGGAGACCAGGGCACAGCAGATATTAATATAAATGGCAGACATTTGGAAGTTGTGTCAGGTTTCACTAAGACCATTAGTGATAGGAGCAGGGGTAAGCTATTCAGCCCATTGAGTCTGCTCCCCCAGCTTACCAAGATGGCGCCAAAGCATGGTGACTCGTTGCGAGCTCCCTACAGCAGTTCTTTTTCTTACGTATCTTCCAGTAGTTCGGCTCTTTTCAGTTCTATTATCCTAATGCACTTTGTATGGTATGATCTGCCTGCACGCAAAACAGAACTTTTCATTTTACCTAGGTACGTTTTTTTACTTTATGCTTTAACAGGATGAAGGCGTCGCTGGCTAGGCCAGCATGTATTTTCCATCCCTGATTGCCCGGAGAGCAGTTAAGAATCAACCACTTTGTTGTGGGTTTGCAGTCACATGTAGGCCAGACCAGGTAAGGATGGCAGTTTCCTTCCCTGAAGGACATGTGACAATAATAATTCGAATCAAGCAAAAAAAAAACTAGGAGATCATGACTCATTATTTAACTACACTCCCAGCTATCCAGCCAAATGTGGAACATGGTGTACAAGAATTTAATACAGACAGCACTCGGTCATTGTAACCTCATGGCTCCTTCGGGTCTTCCTCTGGCTGACCTGTCCTACCTGTCTCATTAGCGGGCTGGTAGCAGCGATGTGTTGCTGGGGCCCCGTCATCCTGACGGTGTTGGGAGGCATGCGCATCTGCTGGGCCGGGGGAGGGGGCACGTTGGTGTTGCTCCTCTGCAGGCTCTGGAGGCTGATCAGGCGAGGCGGCTGCAGGGACTGAGCAGACAGGAGCATAAAATGAGGTGAGCTTTGGCAATAACCCTCCTGCCAGGAAAAGTACGTTCCCGACTGCTTCCAAACATCCGCACTCAAAACCGGAACCCAGGCAGACAAAACCCCGTTTCATGAAAAGGTGTCATTCTCATCACATTTAAAGCGCTCTGTTAATTCTGAGCTGTGACAAGTACAGTATCTCAAAAAGCCTGACTTTAGGTATTGAGTCAGGTCAAAGGTCACATGGACTATGGGATAGAGCAGAGCACAAAGTGGTGCAGCCAATAACTCGCAAGGAGTCATCCTGTGCCAAGGTAGAGCCCAAATTGTCCATCTAGGTTACTCTAAGTCATTTCA
Source organism: Chiloscyllium plagiosum (assembly GCF_004010195.1). Lineage (NCBI taxonomy): Eukaryota > Metazoa > Chordata > Chondrichthyes > Orectolobiformes > Hemiscylliidae > Chiloscyllium > Chiloscyllium plagiosum. The sequence continues at coordinate 6,105,205 of NC_057728.1, forward strand.
CACAATTAAAACGGATATAAAACATTTTGGATAACTTGGATTTTTAAATGTCTGGATACAAGACACTGTTCCTGTCCTTCCCTCCTCACTAAAAAGGTATTGTGAAAGGAATCAAAAAACACTGTGGCTAATTTTAAAATATTTTCATAGCAGCAATTCCTGGCAGCCTGGGAACTTTCCCATAACAAACAACTGACCAAATCCAGACCAAGGTGAATACATTGGCACCAGGTAATGGTTCTCATCTGAAGAGCCAGAGCAGGTGCAGCGGACTGAATGGTCTCCACCTGTACTGTTTCAATTCTGTTATGCACAATTTCTCGCTAACATCAAAGTGCGGATGTTACCTGTTCTCTCTCACTGGCAAGTCAGTAAAACAGTGCCAAGAACGGGCTGGTGATCATACATCCTGACCATAAAAGTCAGGCAGTCATTCAGGCTGGAAGAACACCAGGTGTCACACGATCCAAGCCCTTTGAAGCCAACGCTGGGAGGTAAGCTCTTTGTGACTTAGCCAGTCCCCTCACGACGAGCACTCACCTGGCTGTTGGGAGACAGAGGCGGCTGCTGCTGCCCTAAGTGGGGGCCTGGAGGCCTAGGCTGCTGGGCGACTGGCAGGATAGGCCTCATCTGGTGCATCCGCTGCTGAATCCTCTGAGCCATGACCTGCTGCTGCATATGCTGGAGGCGAAGCTGGGCCAGGTTAATTTGGCCGTGCACCTTTGCTGTGTTACTGTCCTGGGACTGCATACTCAGCCCCGTGGGCACGTTCGGGCCACTACTGGAGGCTGGCGGATTCTTGTCCAAGACCAAAGAACCTGACAGGAGCGAAGGGAGGAGGAAAACACATGAATCTTCTACTTTAGATCAAAGCACTCGCAACTGCCTCCATCGCCTCTTTATTTAAGGGTGAAACGAATACAAACAACAAACACTGACAATGCAGTTTGCTATCCCCACTTTAAAGCCATAAAAGAAAAAGGGAAGCATAAAAATAATACCTAATTAAATTATAAACAAAAAACAAGAATTAGACCACTCAGCCTTATTAGCCTATTCTGCCATTCAGTAAGACCATGGCTGATCTCATCTTTAATTTGAATTAAACAAATGATTTGCATTTATATAGCTCCTGTCAGATCTGGATATCAGCATTTATTGCCCATCCCTAATTGCCCAGAGGATGGTTAAGAGTCAATCACTTTGCTGTGTGCCTGGAGTCACATGTAGGTCAGACCAGGTAGGTTTCCTTCCCTAAAGGACATTAGTGAACCAAATGTATTTTTCTGACAACCAACAATGAATTCATGGTCATCATTAGAATCTTTCAAAGACTTTGTTTATGGAATTCAAATTCTGACGTGGAGGAATTCGAACCTGGGTCCCCGGGCCACCAGCTGAGTTTCTGGATTAACAGTCCAGCAACACGGTGGCACAGTGGTTAGCACTGCTGCCTCACAGCACCAGAGACCCGGGTTCATTTCCTGCCTCGGGCGACTGTCTGTGTGGAGTTTGCACATTCTCCCAGTGTCTACGTGGGTTTCCTCCGGGTGCTCCGGTTTCCTCCCACAGTCCAAAGATGTGCAGGTTAGGTGAATTGGCCTTGCTAAATTGCCCATAGTGTTAGGTGAAGGGGTAAATGTAAGGGAATGGGTCTGGGTTGGGCTGAAGGGCCTGTCTCCACACTGAGTAATCTAATCTAATCAAATTAAATAATACCACTAGGCCATCGCTTTCCCCCTTCCCATCCTGAAGCATCTCACTAACAGTAAAATCACTGGCTAACTTTCCTGTAGTGATGTTACAAAAGATTAGCTAAGAGTGGGTCATTCTGCTGATTCAGCTTCACTCTTATTCTTTTGAGCTCCCCTCATCCATCCCTTGCTCCATTATATCCTTACCTCGCAAAATAAAAATTCCTTCATTCTAATTATTCTAGCAAATGTATTGTGTTTAAACATTAACCAAGTCACTGGGGATAAGCTCCTCTTCATTCAGTGCCACAGAGTTTATGGCACACACCAAAGAGGGCCTCTGCTTAAAGTTCTTTCAGAAAGATAGCACTTTAATATTGCAGTGTACCTTCAGTGCTAAATTATGGTTTCTTGAAGTAGCACTCACAAATCAGCCAATCTTCCCCTCACTGGTCAGAAAGCAGTACATAGCGTGTACAACTTAGCCACTCATGCACACACCCAACACAGACACACCCACCCACTGAACACACACACCCACACCTCACCACACAATTTGCACAAGAGCTAACACTGACTCAGCAAAGAATGTCTGCCAGCAGGCTGCAGCTTTGAAGTTCTGCAGGCTGAGAGATGAGAAGCCCTCACTCAGGATGACCATTCTCTGGAGTTAGAGAGCACCGAAACAGACCCTTTGAACCAACTCATCTGTGCCAACCAAGATTCCCAAGCTAAACTAGTCCCACTTACCTGCATTTGGCCCATATCCCTCCAAACCATTCCTATTCCTGCACCTATCGTAACTGTACCTCATCTACCACATCCTTTGGTAGTTCATTCACAGACAAACTACCCTGTGTGTGAAAAAGTTGCCACTTGGTTCCCTTTTAAATCTTTCTCCTCTCACCTTAAACATTTACTCTCTAGTTTTCAACTGCTCCACCCTAGGGAAATAACTACCCTAGGCAACTCATCTCCGCCCCCCAGGATTTTATAAACCTCTATAAACTAGGGGGTTGAAGGTGAGGGTGGGAAAAGATTTAAAAGCGACTTAAGGGGCAACCTTTTCACACAGGGGTTGATGAGTGAGTGTATGGAATGAGCTGCCAGAGGAAGTGGTGGAGGTGGATACTATCACAGCATTTAAAAGGCATCTGATGGGTCTATGAATAAGATATGGGCCAAATGCTGACAAATGGAACTAGATTTATTTAGGATATCTGGTCGGCGTGGACAAGTTGGACCAACATAAAGGTTGGCAAAAGGGGGAGTAGAGGTAGCAGCAGAAGACACTGGCAGACTGCACCCCATGGAGCCAGTGCCTTTGGGGGTGGGGGAAACGTACAAACAAGAGGTGTCAAGCAAAGGAAGATTGTTACTGCACTCACGTTCCAGAGAGCTGGATTAAAGCTCCAGAGAATGAGTGCTCAGAACACACAACACGGGCGTTTGAGAATTCCCACTAAATACTTAAACAGTTTACTCGCAAGACACTGAAAACGAAGTTCCCTCGCTCAACCGGGTCTGGCAGGAGGGCTGCCTCCATCTCGCTTCTCATACCCAAGTTGAGGACATTCTTGGCCCAGAAGGTCGGGTCGCAGTGAAATCGAACAGAGCTGGTCGCCACCGGTGACGCGTCACATCGGGCTCGGAGAATGTACCTCAGCTGAAAGGTGATCTGCAATCGGAGGAGAGGCAAGGTTTGAGCACTGTGGGCCAGCGCAAAGCAGAGGGGTGTAACTCCTTGTCGAAGATGCACGCGTGTACAATCCGAAACCGCATCCTCTCTCCCTTTCCCACACTCCGGGAGAGGGGAGGGACCAGTCAAGAGCTGGGACATGTGTACCCCAGTTGGTCACCAACAGCAGTGAATCGGAGAGCATAACTGGAACTTGGGATGACGTGCCCAGTCAGATTACCACTATGCCAGCCACCAGATCAGCATCCCTGCGAGAGCTTCCACGTGGCTTTGGTACCTGTGAGCTAGGGAGAAGAAACAAGCCCACACAGCAGCCCCAGTCATTGCTCAGGAACTTTCTCTAGGAGCGGTGTCAGATCCCGGGGCCCAAGGCTGAACGTTCAGACACTTTGATCACCTTACCAGCCTTTTACTGTAGAGCAGGGCGATGCTGCTCCTGTTGGAGATAGCCCACTTGGCAAAGTTCATGACATGTTCCACTTGTTTGGACACCCCAGAGATCTCCAGTTGCTGCTGGAGGAGTTTCGCTTGACGGTCTTTGGTTACACTCTGCAGATAGAAAAAAAAAACCCCAAAAAAGGGAAAAAAAAAAAATTGACACATTAACCAGAACTCACCACAGCATGTCCCCAAGCAGGGGATTCTTAATGCTAGCATGGAGACAATATCTGACCACTCAACTTAAACATTCTGGCTTCAACTCAAATGGTTGTTTTGACTAACCACAGGGCATTCCAAAACACTCTGCCAATGATCACATACTTTTTAAACTATTGTACAGACAGGCCAGTGTCCATGTGTGCACAGCAAGCTCCCAGAAACACAGCAATGAAATAGTAACCCAAAATGCAGTTCTAGATGTTAGCAGAGAAATAAATATCGGCCAGGAGACCAGGGTAAACTCCACTGCCCTTTTTTAGGAGGGTGTAAGGGTTTCTTTTCCAGCCACCCAAGAGAATGGAGGAGCCCCAGTTTAACCTCTGTCAAAGGCTTGCAACAAAGCAGCACTCCCACTAGGGAAACATCCAGCTAAATCGCATGCTCAGGTCTCAAGAGTGGAAGTCATGTGGGAGGCATGACTGGCAAATTTGCAGACCACACTAAAATTGGTCAGACAGACTCTAGCAATGTGGATTGGCTGTTGACTTGCAGGAAGATAATCAATGGCTTGGCTGAATGGACAGAAAAATGGCAAATGGAATTCAATGTGGGAGTAGTGTGAAGTTAGACCTTGGGTGTGGGCAAATAAAACAAGGGAATACACAATAATAAAAACAAAAGGAGGGTGTTGAGAGGGGTACAGTAAGTGCAACACCTTGGAGTAAATGCTCAAGTTCCTGTAGGTGCAAGACAACTACCTACAGGTACAAACGGCACATATGGAACAATTCCCTTCTCTAGGCAAAGTAGCAAACACAGGAGATGGATTGCTGGAGTTATACAAGACATGGTTAGGCCACAGCTGGAATTGTGTACAGCTCCGGACACCACATTACAGGAAGGTCACATTGGAGAAAGCACAAAGGGAGATTTACAAGAATGTCACTAGAGCTTAAACATTACAGATACAGGAGGAAAGGTTAGATAGACTGGTGTTCTTTCTCTGAAAACACGGGAGATGGGAACTTGAGGTGCACAAAAGAACAGGGGGCCTGAATAGACTTAACATTGAAGACCCACTTTCCCTTAGCAGACAGGTTCAATAACGGGGGCAGAGTTTGAAGGATTAGGAGGGACACGAGGAAAGGTTTGTTTTTTTCCACCCAGGGAGAAAGGGAAGGTCTGGAATTCGCTGCCCAGTTTGATGCCGAGGTGGAAACCATCCATCTATTTAAAACAAGTCTGGATCTGCTCCTGTGAGGCTACGGATGAAGGGTTAAATTAAGTGGGCTTAAAATGAGGGCTGAGTTTGATCAACTGGTGCTGATTCTTTTGAGTTTAGCCCATTCCCTCCCTATCTCCCACCCACCCCCCATTATTTTTGATGGTTTACATGATACTTAACGGGCTTGGTTTGTCAACGGTTAATTGGCCACACGGGTGATTGCTGATGTTAGTAGCTCAAAAGGGGGATAGAAATGCCAAGAAAGAGTCACAGTGATTTTGGTGGTGGGAAACCCGATCCACCAAAACCTAATTGGTTGCTTTCCATGCTGGAATTTATTTATGGCTCTTATCAATCATGAATCCTTGAGGTTGAGGTTTGGGGATGGAATTCTGGGGGTTAAAGGCAAGATGATTGAAATAATGACTGATGTTTGGGCCAAAGAAACACGTAAGTACGTGCAAGAGGCCAAGAGTGAAGGGGTAGAGAGATCTGAGGACACAGATTCAGGATACCTCCAGCTGCTGCAACAAAGCTTTCCCTTTCTTGTTGATCTCGATCATGAGTGTGAAAACGGCCACTTTTATGTCTTGCTCGACCTTCTTACAATTTTCATTGACTTCATTAATCCTGCAACACAAAAATGCACATTAATGGGCTTTATTAACTTTTAGTATGTTATGCCTGAAATGAAAAGTAGTTATTTAACTACCCTTGTATTTATGATGAGGGAGAGAGGGGCTAGATCTATACAAATGTTTGCCTTTACCTGCCCCGTTTAATGTAGTGAAAACATCCCAAGGTGTTTTACAGGGTTATTAACGAGTTAAAAAGTAAAACAAGGGTCCTGGTCTGTCAGGATATTGACCAGTTATCTGAGGTCTGGGAGCAAGAGCTAGGAGTGGAGATCTCTGAGACATGGGAGAACATATGGGAGAATACGTGAAAGATCTCAAATCTGTAATGGGATATGCGCTACGCAATTAAAAGTTCTGCACAGGGCTCATCTGGCACCAGACCGTCTGGCAAAGTTTAAAAAAGGGGCATCTTCAGTGTGCCCCAAATGTAAAATAAGTGCAGGTTCTCTTACCCATTGCTTCTGGACATGCCACAAGCTCCGTGTTTATTGGAGCGCTGTGGCGGGAGAGATAGGGAGGGTATTGAGGACTGAAGTCAAAGTAGACTCGATATCTCTCCTCTTAGGTCTACTGAACTTACCATCTATAGACAGGCATGGGAAGAAACTATTTAATATTTTTGCATACTGTGCACGGAAGAATATTCTGATGAACTGGGTGTCTGAGAACCGCCGGGCTTGCTGGGATGGCAGAAATTAATTATGGCGCACATTCCCTTGGGCTTTTTGTTTTTACAAACATGGTGCACTACACAACAGACCATTTGTATAAGACATGGCAGCCCTACTCGAGTTATTTGGATATAGATTTGTCAGTTGTCTTAACTAGGGCGTTTGTCTAACCAGGTTGGTTAGATTTGTCAAGCCCTGGAGGGAGTCTCCTGAGTTAATACGGGCATATATACAATGCTCCCGTTCCTTTGTTTGGGAGCTTTGCGCCGAGTATAGCTGTTCTGTATTTTGTGGTTTTTAATTTTTTTTTTTGGTATTGCTTTGCACAGTGTTAGGGTTTGTTTTGTATTTTAGGGTTGGTTAGCAGTTGGTAGACAGTAGTTGTATTGTAATTTGTATTATTTTTTGTTTTTATTATACTGGTATTTGTTATTGATTGAAAAATACAATAATTTTATATGTTTGTAAAGTTAAAAAAAATTTGCAAATAAATATATTTACAAAAAAAAAGGTCCTACAATTGACATGCTCCCGCTTCCAAACGCTATCTCCCAATAGCTACACAAAGTGAACAGCAGCTATTAATCATTCTTTTCAATGAAAAGGCTGGCATTTATCGCCCATATTGCCCTTGATTCAAGTAGCTTACTGGGCCATTTCAGAGAACACTTAAGAGGTAGCCACCTTGCTGAGGGTCGACAGTCACATGGAGACCAGACTGGGTAAGGATAGCAGATTTCCTTCCCTAAAGAATGGGTTTCTACAATAATATAAAATATAGTCACAATCACATCCCTGTGTGCTTTGTATATTCCAGTTATTTTATTATATTCAGTAACTGAATGCAATATCCCCCAGCTTTGATTTAGGATTCAAACTAGTTCTGCCAAACCATTAGCCTGGTCCCCTCTCGAATTCTAGTCCACCGATGTTACCATTGTGTCATCATTATACCTCAGCCCGAATGCCCCACATTCCAACATATTGCCCCCTTGAGCAGATGAACAGCCAGATGGAGAAGAGACCCTTGGAGTGAGGTGCGAGCTGGGAAGCCTTGAGGAGTGAGGGATACCTGTTCTGGATCTGAGTAGCTGCATACTGAATGTAGTTTCGTTTCTCCTGAAGTTTGGCAGTCAGCGTATCAATGATGACTTTCTGATTCTTAAAGGCCTCTTCTAGAAACTGGTATCTGGAAACACAAAAAAGGAAATTCAAAACTTGGACGGAAGCTATACCGGACATGCTGACTAACACCAACAGTCAGTACTCAGTTCCAACAGATTGTACAGAAATCATTATATAGAACAGTGAGGGCTTCAAGTAGGAATTGGAACATTTGCTGCAAAGGAAGAACATTCAGAGTTACAGGAAAGTAGTGGGGAAGTGGCACCAGATGAATTTCTCAATCAGAAAGCAAGTACAGACCCACGACACGCTGAAAGGCCATCGTTTGTGTTGGAGTAGCTCGGAGATTTGTGTGAGCCTTGTAGCGCAGATAGAGAACATTTGGTCTAACAACAATTTTACACCAGGACTTAATCCACGTCTCTTTCCAAGAAACTGCATCAATCCCAAATCAGTGGTAATTAAACTTGACTAGTGACATTCAGGTTACAAAGTGGAGACTGCAAATTGTGGATGGAACTGGGGAGGGAGGTCAAAATGGGTGTTGGTCCCATTTTGGTGACGTGATACTGGATAACACATTGAGTGGTGCAACAATGCAATCCTTCCAGTACGAGCCAGCGCAGGTAAAACATGTCAAGAGGCTGCGTCAACCAGTATAGTACAGCCTGAACATTTTTAGAGACTCCCTTTTAACAGTGTGTCCCTCTTTTAAAGCCAGGCAGGCTTTAAGAAGGTCAACGCAGCGGGATGTGGAGGGAGTCACATCTGTCGACTATCTGCCCCTCTTCCATGCTTATGTTTGTGCCCGAGTGTCCTTCAAGAGGGAGCATGCAGTGCCCATCAATGCCTTTGATGTTTTCAGAGAGAGGTAGGTGCTGCGGGGATACAGTGCTTTATTTCCCCCTCCAACTCTACCTTGATTCCCCCCCAGTCTGATTCCACGTTGTTAATGGCGAGCCTAAGCAGCCTCAGTGCAGGACAAGAACGCAGAAACCCCTTACGGAATGGAAAGAGATGCTTCTTTTTCTGCACAGCTCCGCATCAGGCAGTTTACCCCAGTCTCAAGCACAGCAACACACCTCCAAGCTTAAGAGCGAGGGAAGAGAGAAGGAAAAGCATATTTCCGGGCTTGGTGAGATACACGCTTTTCCTTTGAGTTCACCATAGAGGTGGATCATCTGAAGAATGAACACAGCAGTGTGGAATGAGGTGCAGATCACGACAGAAGCAAGCTCTCGTGGGTGAATCGCTTCCGTTAGCCTTCACGGGCACAGAGAAACAGCACAAAGGAGGAAAAGAGGGACACACTGTCAAAAGGGAATCTCTAAAAATGTTCAGTGGATTTGTAAAAACTAGTCAAATAATTAAAAATCCAACAAAACAGATGGAGCTGAATGCTTTAATCAGTTGTCTGCAATTAGAAAATGCTGTCACTGTGTTATACAAACCTGTCCCCACCAGTACTGTACCCCAGTGTTATACAGTGACAGACCTGTGACCACCAATACTGTACCCCAGTGTTATACAGTGACAGACCTGTGACCACCAAATTGTACCCCAGTGTTTATACAGAGACAGACCTGTCCCCACTGGTACTGTACCCCAGTGTTATACATAGACAGACCTGTGCCCACTGGTACTGTACCCCAGTGTTATACAGTGACAGACCTGTCCTGATCAGTTCTGTAACCCAGTGTTACACAGTGACAGATGCATGCCTGAGTGGAGTTAGGGCGCTGTGGCTGGGTTTCTTCTGCCTAGTTACCTGTGTTCCTTGTGCTCCAGCAGTTGACAGTCTCTACACGTTAACCGATCACAGGTCTCACAGAAGAGCTTAAGCTGCTCCTGCCTGTGGACGGGACAGAAGAGCATTCGCTGGTTGGATACACTGACCGCCTCTGAGGAAACACCGTGAAAAAGGGGAGACATGGTTAACACTTTCCACCGACAGCCCTGGACTCATTAGCTGGACTGGGATGAAACCTCTGTGGTACACCTTTGCCTTTAACAGTGCACATAACAGGGGGGTCTCATTTTTCTGGGAAGGGGACAATGTGGTGCCTCAGTTCTTTTCAGCCTTGGTTGAAACCGCCTTATTTGAGTTGGGTTATTTGTTCTCAATAGAGTGTTTTTCATATTAACAACTGCAAACCCAACCAAATATCAACGGGATCCTGATGTGACAGACCCCCAGGTCAACTAACCAATCCACTCACCTTTACACTGCCTTGCACTCAAAACATTTGTTATTTTTAAAATGTACTCATTATATTTGCTGAATTTGGGAAGCCATTACAAAATATCATTTGTTATCCTTGCTGCCTTCCTAGCTCACACCTTGGTGCTCTGTAAATCCCAACTTAATCCTGAGCATCCAGGTTTTGTTTATGCCAATTCACTCTCCATTCTTAATTACCCAGTGGATCTGGAGTCACATTAGGCTCGAGGAGTTAAGGATGGCAGTTTCCCTGAAGAGCCTTAGTAAACTACATGGGTTATTATATATTTTTTTAAAAATCGACAATTGCTACTAGGTCATCATTATCCTTCATCCCAGATTTTTACTGAGTTCTAATTCCTCCATCCTGGCAATGCTAGGATTCAAGTCAGGATGCCTAGAAAATGACCTGGCTCACAGGATCATTAGTCTGGCGATAAATACCACTGGGCCATCACCTCCCCCTGTTTGAGTCCTTAGTGACATTTTGCAGCTTCAGGAGACTGTTGGAAACGTTCCATCAATGGACATTTCTGGAAAGCAGCCATTCAAAACAAGCTTAAACCCTGCCTTGAATCCAATCCCAGGAGTTGTGATGAATGGGGTCCTGAAATAACTGTAGGAACTGTCATTTGCTTTAATGGTATCATGTCTTAACCCTTAAAATATAAAGCTACTGCATCAGTGCCTATGATCCCCTACTTCCTGTCAGATGTCCTTCCATTTCCAGGTAGTATCTCAGGTAACAAAGACCAACTCTATGTAACTCACCTGACCCTTCAGCATGAGAGTCAGACCGAGTATTTGCCCACACAATTCACCAATGCAGCACGTTGGGCTAATTGACCAAAAGGAATGTGCCGACAGACCAGCGATTGTCCTCTCCTACTGAGGCCCAAATCAGAAAAGGCCAAGAAGCAAATGTTGTGGTGGACCAACAATGGGGGTTGGGGTAAGCAGAACTCTGGCAAATTGTTTCAATGTTTACCTGGTGACACATCCTTCTTCTGCCTCACAGTGTGGTCCTTTGTAAACTTGACTCTTTGATGGGCCTCGATGCAAGTTTTACACAGCCACTCAAGACACTCCACACAGAAGCCGCTGGCCTCGGCATTGTCCTCACAGCTCGTACACACCTGAACGGAGGGAAGCAACAACAGTTATTGCTTTAGGGAGTGGCTGCAGGTAAACTGCATGGTGGAGGGAACAGAACATGGTCTTTGTTCAGCAGCCATCTGCAACACCTTCCCCGTTATATCACAGCTCAGAGACAGACAAGGGTGCTTATTCTGTTTAGAATTTCAAATCAGATACTCCATACAGATTTACTTATTAATAAAAATCTCAATCTTCAAATCAATTCTCCAGCACCGTCTTTTGGGGGAAGGAGGAAGCTAGATTTTTGCCAGGATGACTAGAAATACTGGACATTACTTGGATGAGAAACTGAAAGTACACTGGGTACAAAAGTATAAAGCCAGGCTTCATATGCAAGTACAGTAAGAAACAACCTCTATTAAGTCTCTCTTCACCTTAGGACTACTACAATTAATCGTAGGCCTCAGGTAGTGTTAAAGAAGAGGGACCTCAGGGTCAGGTATATAATTCTTTGAAGCTTGCATCACATATGGACAGGGTGTTTAAAAGGGTGTTTAGCACACTTGCCTTCATTGCTCAGACCTTTAGTATTGGAATTGGGAAGTCATGTGGAGGTTATATAGGATATTGGTGAGGTATCTTCTGGAATAGTGTGCTCATTTCTGAGCACCCTGTTATAGGAAGGATATTACTTTGCTGAAGAGGACTCAGAAGAGATTTAGGAGAATATAGCTGGGTATGGAGAGTTGGAATTATAAAGAAAGACTGGATAGGCTGGGACTTTTTTCACTAAAGCATAGGAGATTGAGAGGTGACCATACGGAGGTTTATAAAATCACAAGGGGTACAGATAGAGTTAAAGGTATGTATTTTTTCCCTAGAATGAGAGATTTCAATACTAGGGGACATACTTTTAGGGGGAGAGGAAAGACAGGAGGGGCATTTTTTTTAATAAAAAACACATTGTGATTTGGTATGGAATGAACTTCCTGAGGAAGTGGCAGATGTGGGCACTTTAAGAACTTAGATAAGTACATGAATAGGAAAGGTTTGCAGGGGTATGGTTCAGGAGCTGTTTAGTTTGGGATTATGGTCGGCATGGTCTGAAGAGTCCGTTTCCTTGCTCTATGATTCTATAAAACGCTAAATCCAAAGCATAAATTAGTTCTTGCAGCCCCGAGATGTAACAATTTCCAAAAGGTGTGTGATCAAAGTGCTACATGACTTTTGAGCTCATGACTACATTGGATCTGGATCTCCCCACCTGAGAAAAACAAGCTGGCAGCATCTACCATTCTGAAACAAGTCAATCAAGTATTTCAGAATGCCCAGCAGTAACTGGATATCCTGGCAATGTTAACTGCGATAAAACCCTGGCATTCTTGTGACATACGTGTTAGCATTCCACCATTCTAGTTACTGATCTGTGCAAAAGACAGGCAGCGTTTACAACTTGCGGAGATCGCAACGCGCAGGAGATTGAATGTCCTTCCTATTTTAGCTCAGTCACACAGAAAAGAAACAAAGTGAATTGTCCCCCATCTCAGCAACCGGCTTCCTCAAAAGGACTTGAGGTTTTCATCTCCATTACCCTGACCGCATTCCATTACATTCACTTGTAAAGATGGTAAACCACATAGCAAATCATTTCCCGAGACCACCAGGAGGGATCCTAATCAGAATTAACCCAGTAAATGAGGCATGAGAAATTCCAATGGGACAGTGTGTTACTGCTGAACTGTCACAGAATGATAGTCAAATGATTTGCAAACAACAGACTCGCATTTATGTAGCTCCTTTCGTAACCACAGCGTGTACCAAAGAAACTTGCAGCTAGTGAAGGGCTGCAAGAAACACCAGCAGCAATTTGTGCAGGCAAATTCTACAACACAACACAAAAATGAACAAATAATGTCCTTTAGTAACATGGACTGAGAAGTGAAGGGTCTGTTTCCGTGCTGTACATCTCTATGACTATCAACAGAAAACCAGCTATACCTCTCACTCACACATACAATATGCTTTTTCCTCTTTCTATATCATCTGTATCCATTATTATAGATACAGACAAAATCAGAACAGGTAACATTGAGAAGAGTGTGTGCCGCAGGTGTCAAAAAGAGGAAGATCGGCAGATCAATGATTCAAGCAACACCTTTCAGTAGTGCTGGAAGATTCACTTTACAGGTCACACACCAGAGACACACACATTCTCAACCTCTGCCCATTTCAAATCTGTAAACAAGTTTATGGCTCAATGTTCCATCCAGCAATTGTAGGGCGTTCTAGAGACAGCCCTGTGTCCTGTTGGAGATCCTGATTCCCTGCTTCCTAAGCACACGTTCAACTCCTGCCAACTTTGCTTTTGAAATCAAAAGCATTCACTGCCGCGGAAAGTTCAAACAGGATCCTCCTGCCAAACAGACGTTCGCCCGTACAAGGAATGCTCTGAACCTGAAAAAGTAGTTTGACACTGGTCCAGAAATGTCCCAAAGTGCCATCCAGCCAATCAAGTGCAGCAGCCATTGCAATAGAGGAAACATGACAACCCTTTGTACACAGCAAGACCCCAAAAGGACATTCAGAAACAATCAATCTGTTCTAGAAGTCGTTTGGGGGGGGGGGGGGAATAAATTTAGGATGGGACACCATAGAAAGTTTTTCTAATCATTCACACCCACCTTCAAACACACAGGAGTTGCCAGGGGAAGTGGCGACGGCTGGTACAATTACAACATTTATAAGGCATCTGAATGGATAGGAAGGGTTTAGAGGGATATGGGCCAAGTGCTGCCAAATGGGACTAGATTAGGTTCAAATATCTGGTCGGCATGGACGAATTGGGCCGAAGGGTCGGTTTCCGTGCTGTACATCTCTATGACTTCATCCAGTAGAAAGCACCTCCATTCCCCCTCACCAGTGCACTTGGGAATTTCTGCATGCATCAAGGGCCTGTGCCTAGAGTGGGACAGCTTTGGTTATTTCTTTCCTAAAGACCGAATAAAGAGGCTCATTTAGAACATAACGGAAGCAGAAACATGCCATCTGGCCCCTCCAGCCTGCTCTGCCATTCAATAAGATCATAGATGATCTTGCTGTGGACTCAGCTCCACTCACCTGCTCTCTCACCATAACCTTTAATTCCATTACTATTCAAAGATCTATCTTTGCCTTAAAACCATTCAACGAGGTAGCTTTAACTGCTTCACTGGGCAGGTAATTCCATGGATTCTCAACCTTTTGGGTGAATTAGTTCCTTCTCAACTGTCCTAAATCTGCTCCCTCTTATTTTGAATGGCATCTTCCACTAATGTGCCCTAAATGCCATTTGGTCAAGTCTTATTGGCAGCATTTGGAGCCTGACTAATAGGCCTCACTGTCCTGAGCTTTGCTGCAGTAGCTTGATTCGTGACATATGTCCACAGTCTGTGCACTCCCCTTGAGTTAGTCTCTGCATTTGGAATTGGCCCAACAGCATCGTCTTCACCATTCGGCTGCTACTTCCTACTCACCGGCTGGCAGCCTGGCAAATTTGGTGGAACCATTTGGCACGTCAAAACAATTGAAGGCCTGCAAAACAACAAATAAAACAAGCAAGCGGCTGCCCTTGAACAAGTCTTTTGTGACAAACCACTGCCAATCACTGGGGTGAAACAGATTGCAAGATTACCCAGAAATCAACCAACGCCAAAAAGAGTTGGCACCCGGTTGTGGCAAAAAGGAATTTAATGCACTTTTAATGAAAAATAAAAGCCTCTATTCTCTTCAAAATAAAAAGAGTACTCATCCACATTGGTGAAACATCTGGCGGAGAAGCAACCTCCCTTTCACACAGCCGGTGTTACCATCATATTTTGCCAATCTGCAGCCTGCACCCAAAGACTAGAGGTTAAGCAAAATCTCCTCCACCTTGCCGTAACACATCAAACTCAAAAGGCAGGAAAGTGCCTCAGGCTGCACTGAGCTAACACTTTTCCATTACTCACCGCTGCCGTCCTGTGGTCTCTCTTTGAGGAGATTGGCAATGGATGACGAATAAGGGTCACTTGTGTTCCGCAGCCATGACCACTTGACCAGGCTGAGATTGACCAGACCCATTTCACACACTTCGAGCCAAGAAACAGAGGCAACTTCCATCCCACCAGTTAGGCTGGAATTGAGCCAGAAATGAAGAGGTTAATACCTAACCCACTCTGAACAGTCAGTTCCTCCCTCATTACCTATATTTATAACTTTATAACTTTGGGTTAAATCTGCTGGTCCGGGGTCACTGGACCAAGTGTGAATTTACCTTCCAGAGAGGCTGGGAATGACTGTGACAGTCTCCCAATCCTGAAGAAGGACTACACCACAAAACGAGTAGAGTGTGGGGGGTGCTGGAAAAGCACAGCAGGTCATGCGGCATCCAAGCAGCAGGAGAATCGACATTGCAGGCAGGAGCCTTCATCCCCAAAACATCAACTTCTCCACCTCCTGATCCTGCCTGGCTTGCTGTGTTCTCCCTGCCTCCTGCTGGTCTATTCTGGTCCACAGTCAGCATTATTATAATCAATACCTGAAATCAGAGAATCAAGCAAAGTAGGAGGCCATTCCAATGGTGATGTGAAAGATATATCCAGTATGGGCAATCATTCTCCTGTTGTTTCATAATCTGCCTTTATAGCCCTGTAATTTTTTTAATCAATTATATAGATTCCTTAGCAAAAGGAATTACTGAATCATTTCCACTACCATTTCAAGCCCTACTCTTAGCTCCTCTTTTGCCCCTTCTTCTGTCGATGATCTCAAAGCGGTGACCTCTGGTTACAGTCGCACACTAACTGCATTAGTATCAATCACAGGCAAAAGCAGTTCCCACTAGCATTCTGCCTAGTCAACCTGGCCCTATACCAAAATGGGTCACCCTTGGTCAACTGCGGACAGATATATTGAGAGACCAGACAGACTTCTTCAAAACATTGCACTGCAGGGACACCTCAGGCTCTTCGGTGTAAAACAGCTGCATTTCTTCTTTCTCTCATCAACCTAACTTTTCAAAAGGAGGAGATGGAGAGAATCTGAAATGGGAGGGGTTGTGTGGCTGGATAGAAACTGACAGGTCATTCAGTTGGATGAGGAAAAACCACAGTGATTTGGGAAAATTTTGGGAAATCTACCTATTCAGATATTTAATTAAATGAAGGCTGTGCTGTACTCTAGCTCTATGTTCATAGTTATCACCACTCCACAAAAATCTCATCTTGTCTTGAAATTTTCAATTAGCCCTACATCCTCAGCTTGTTTGTTTAGTTTTTGGCTGTTCTGGTTTCCACATGCTTTCTCTATCCCCCTCTCCATCCCTCCCCCATTCCCCCTAAGAATTCGCTAGCTTTTCCCTAATTAACTCTTGAACAGCCCAATTCTTAATTTTAAAAAAGGGATGCTAGACTGTCCTGGGAGTTTCTGATTTGGAACACCACAGTCTCACCACTGGTTTGCAGCCTGTTTGGAGCTGGGCTTCTGGAATGCATAGGTTGGGCCACTCGTCCTACGCAAGAGTCACGGCATAGACAATCAGTTTTGCCATCATTGGGAGTTGGCAATACATCGGTATAGAAATTCCAAAAAAAAGGTTCAAAGAGAGAAAACCCAGCTCAAAGCAGCTCCAACACCTCTTCGGGAGATGGTATGAAGCTCCAGCTGATAATGCTCTGTTAAAACACCAGATGATGTTCTACAAATGTTCGAGATGCTTTATAAATGCAAGTTGTTTGCTGCAATACATGTTGTGGCAACTGCTCTGCCCAGGACCATGAAGAAAGTACAGAGAGGCGTGAACACAGCCCATGCCATCACACAAGCCAATCTTCCATCCATTGACTCCATCTATACTTCCTGTTGCCTCAGGAAGGCAGCCATTAAAGACCCCTCACATCGCAGTTAAGACTCTCTTCCAACCTCTTCTGTCAGGCGGAAGATACAAAACCTTAAACACATGTACCAACAAATTAAAGAATAGCTTCTGCTCCACTGTTAGATGACTTCTGAACGGACCTCTCAAACTTTAAATTTAATGTTGATCTCTCTGCAGCCATAACATTGCATTCCTCGCTCTGTTCCATTAAACTTAGGCATTTTGTAAAGTATGATCTGCCTGTTCTGCACGCAAAACAAAACTTTTCACTAAAGCTAGTAATATGTGAGATAGTAATAAATCAAATCAAGCACTGCCTTCCACCACTGTTTACCTTTTATAAATCTACTCTCCTGGTCATTTCCTAAATCATGGCTCAATTACATATATTTGGCTATTATCAAAAGATCAGATCACACGATTCCTTTTGCTTATTTCTTCTTTCTGTACAGATGTCTCACCTAACGACCAACTTTCCTCTTCCTTGCCCCACCCCAGTGAAACACTGGCTTAGTCCAACCAGGCCATTAGAAGAGCACCAAAGTACCTTGCGTAATATGCAAGCCAGGGTTACCACTCAAATGGTCAGTCAGCTTGTCACGGACCAAGACACCATTACTGAACTAAAAATCCGCATTCCATTGAGAGAGAGAGAGAGAGAGAGAGAGAGAGAGAAAGTCTAGACTTCCATTTATGTAGAGTCTTGCACAACGTCTGGGCATTCAACAACATATAACATCCAATTAAGCACTTCTTTTTAAAATGAAGTGTGCACCATTGCAATTTTGGAAACACTACTTCTAACTTGCACAAGGCAAGGTTCCACGTCACAATGTTCATTATCAGAGTCACGGTTTTACTCAAAACACAGGTCAAAGTTTACTAGGAAGTGGATCATGCAGCACTTCTACCACGGGTCAACGGCTTAGACAACCCACCATCATGTGAAACATTCCATCTTTGCACACTATTTACAACATGCAGCACCAAGTACCAACATTTCTAAAAGAGCTGCATTGAGAGCATGTTCAGAGCTCAGCTGCCCTGACTCAGTCACATGATTCACAAGGAAGATTCCAGATCCCGAAGGCAGTGCTTGACAGCCAGCTGAGCACAGAAACCACAGCACATCCCAAACATGGTTAAAGACAGGCTGAAAGGAAACCTTAGAGCTTGCAAGCCGGCACTCGATAGATGAAGATAAAAACAATTTTCAACAGCCTGAAGTGAGTCTCAAATGTTGAAATCACGCTGTTCAGAGCCCTCAGGATAAATGATGCTGCACAAAGCCAGTGCTCCTGTCTGTCCCTCTAATGCTGACTTTGTTTGTAATCAGTTGTGTGCAATCTAGCCTCAAACACGAGACTAGGTGAAGCTTGACTGTTAATTGTATATTTGCCAACCACTGATGATTCATCTGACAATGCAATGGAGTGTTCAAAGTTATGTTTCACTGATAAAGACATCTGGACGTTACTGGAGAGCTCCCCATCTTGAGGATGATGCCATGGGATTTTTAGAACTAGCACAAAAAGGGTGTCAATTAATGTTGCATCAAAAAAAGGCTCTGCCAAAGGTTCTCCCTCACTTGAATCACAATCCCCCACAATGTGGAAGCAGGCCATTCAGCCCATTGAGTCCACACTGACCCGCTGAAGAGCATCCACCCAGACCCAACCACCCCCCACCCTTTCCCTGTACTCCTGCATTTCCCATGGCTAACCCAGCTGGCCTGCACATCCCTGGACACAACAGGCTATTTAGTGTGGCAAACCCACCCTAACCTGCACATTGTCCTCCCACAATTCGACATCGGAGCAAACCCACGCAGACACACCGAGAATATGCAAAATTCACACAGACAGTTGTCTGTGGGTGGGGCCATGAGGTAGCAGCACTAACCACTGAGCAACTGCGCTGCCCTAAACTTGAACCATATCCTTTGGCCCCAAAACCAGAACATGAAAGACACTATATACATGAAAGCTGGAGTGTTATTTTGCCTTACACATGATCAGAACACAATAAAATTCCCCAACTCACATGTGGGAATACATGGCTACTGAACACCACTAAACAAGGCAGACCATTGGGGCGGCATGGTGGGTCAGTGGTTAGTACTGTTGCCTCACAGCACCAGGGTCCCAGGTTCAATTCCAGCCTTGGGCACAATTTCCCCGTGTCTGCATGGGTTTCCTCCAGGTGCTCCGGTTTCCTCCCAGTCACAAAGATGTGCAGGTTAGGTGAATTGGCCATGCTAAAATAGTGTTAGGTGCATCAGTCAGAGGGAAATGGGTCTGGGTGGGTTACTCTTTGGAGGGCCAGTATGGATTGGTTGGACCGAAGGACCTGTTTCCACACTGTAGGGAATCTAATCACTGTACCGTGAGCTGCTCCATACCAATTGCTAAAGATAACAGATGAGGCACACCAGATGGCAGAGGTGATTAATGCCTGGAGTTTAACCACAGCTGACATTAGACAATCTCCCTCCTCAGCTTTGGTTGAAGATAACATTCACACTATGTCACTAATTGTATCATTGTAACTACAGGTTTCCAAACAATGGAAGTTGTGGCAGGGGCCAGGGTGGACTTCGAATTGCTGTACAGTTCTGGGTTCATGGAGAACAAGCTAGAGTATACACTGCTGAATTTCTGCAAAAGATAGAGAAAATAAGAGCAGAGCTAAAGTAACAGAAAAGGTGAAGAAAGTCCTTCCCTCTCCACAGATGCAGCCAGACCTGTTGAGTATTTCCAGGCAACTCAGTTGTTGGGGTGAGCAGGGTGTGAAATGGAAGGAGACAGAGAGAAAAGAAAGAGTGAAAGAGGGTGAGGAGAGAGTCATAAAAGGAGATATAGAGAAGAGAGGAAAATGAGGGACAAGAAGTGAGAGAGAGAAAAGAAAGGGAGAGATTGCTGACTGCTCAGTAAAACAGTGATAATATTGACAGCACCGCATCAAGCCAAGGAGACAGCGCAGGATTTCTAGCAAACAAAGTCTATTTTGACAGGAAATCCATCAATTTAGTCTAAAAACAGTTCTTCTGCAAAGTATAATACAGTAACTTTCATGTAAAATTAAATCGTTACAGACTACAGCAAGCCAACTCCTGGGTGTGTGTCTCTCTCAGTGAAAGCAGGGAGATTTACCAACCAGAACATTCACCGGTGAACTGCATGCATGAGAACAATCCCAGTCACTTGCTACTGCAGCAGTTACTAAAATAATTGATGATGGAATTACCCAATTATCAGGGGATTCTAACTATCCTAACATCATCTGCGTTAGTTATGATACTGAATAGGAGTGGATGGATCAGAATTCCTAAGGCGTATTTGTGCACCAGAGAACCTTGAGGGTATAGCTGCGTACTGGTTTCAGGAAATAAAAAAGTGAAACAAGTGGCAATATAAGGTCATTTTTGTTGGTAGTGAACATCAAATGAGCAACCAATGCCAACATATGATTGGCTAGAAACAAAAGCACAAGTTGCTTGGGAAAAAAACTCAGCAGGTCTGGCAGCATCTGTGGAGAGAAAGCAGTGTTAACATTGCAGGTCCAGTGACCCTTCTTCAAAACAGATTGTGGCTAGGAAAAGGTTGGTATATATGTAGTTGGCTGAGGTGGGGGGGGGTAAATGATAGGCAGAGATGGAGCCCAGAGAGAGAGAGAATGGGGCAAAAGCAATGGTAAAGGTCAACCTGGGAGAATGAAGAGCTGCTAATGGAGCCCATTACTGGCTGACACTGGGATGGTTGCGGTGGCAGCTCATGTGATGACAAGGTTTGCAGCGTGGAGGCTGGGGTAAGGATATGGCAGAAGGTGCACGGATCTTAAAATTATTCAACTCGATACTGAGGCCAGAAGGTTGCAGGGTCTCCAAGCAAACAATGAGGTGCTGTCCTCCCAGCATGTGCTGAGCTTCACTGGAGCACTGTAGCAAGCCCGAGACCCACAACGGTCAGCCAGGGTGCAAACGACATGAAGCTCAGGATTATTTTTTCAGATGGAATGTGGGTGTTCTGCATAGCTTTGTCTCCCCAATGTACAGGTGACATTGTTAGCAGCGATTGGGTAGATTATTGCTATCATCCTCATCACAGAAAGGATGCCATTGCAATGGAAGAGGGTACAGGAGATTTATGAGGAGGCTGCCAAGTCTAGAAAATTGCAGTGACAAAGAAAGGCCTGGTTTCAGGGGAGAGACCGGGGCACCCGGAGGAAACCCACGCAGACACAGGGAGAATGTACAAACTCCACACAGACAGTTGCCAGAGGCTGGAATCGAACCTGTGGCCCCGACACACTGAAGCAGCAATGACAAGCTTTAAAGTGATTGGTTCAGCAATAAAAGGAGGTGGAAGGCATCTGGTACTCACTGCCTGAAAAGGATGGTAGCAGCAGAAACCGTCAACTCATTTAAAACAGGACTCAACATGCATCTGAAATCCTGTAGGGTCCGGGGATACAGACCAAACTGTTGGAAAATGGATTGGGCTGGGTGGTGCACTTTCAGTAGGTACAGACAACAGGCAGAATATCCTCCTCCTGCACTAAACTTTTCTACATATTTTAAACATTTGACAAAGAGGAATATCCAGGGACATAGGGAGAGGCCATAAGAGCAACAGTATGTGTGAACTGCTCCTTAGGAGGGAAGCAGAGACAATGGGTCAAATGGACTGCTTCTGGATTGTAATGATCTCTAATCTGGAAAAAGCTGTTGTAAAAGAACAAAATGACAAGAAAGAAGTAGAAACGACAGAACATGATAGACAGGACTGGAGGGAAACAGCAGAGGCAGTGTGTGAAGGAATGATTAACGACAAAAAACGTTGACTTCTACTCAAACAAATATATTGCAGGAGAAATCAGCTATCCAGGCTGCTGACAGCTATTCTGTCCACCCTGGAGTTAAAGCTGCCTCACATTGTCAATGTGCTTACTTCATACACTGGATGGAACGCAGTACAATCCGTGTCCTACCTCGTGACAGCATTTACAGCCACTAGCTAAATAAACAGGCACTGTATTTTAGCTTAACAAGTGAAATATTTCAATTAGGGCCATAGGTAGCACTGAGCAATGAAAGCATCCCAGTTAATTACAGGCAATTGGATCAATGGATGCAGGCCTATCATGTAATTGAAACCCATTTGATCAATGGAAAGAGTAGACATGGGGGAAAACTGAAATGGTATCGCATGACCCATTATAAATAATGCATGACAAAAAAAACCGCTCAGTGCAAATCCCAAATGGCCCCCTCTGGTTTGAACCGCATTGCTGATAGGCCCATAAGGTGTGGACATGGCAGACTTCACGTGCAGATTGTACAATTTCTACTCCTGGAAGCAAATTCTTTTCATTTGCTTCCCTTTAAAACCAGACACAAAGAAAAACAAAGTGTAAAGTTAAGTCTTCCCAGATTAGCAAAAACCAGGTGAATGAATGACAGCATTTGACCACAAACTAAAACACGGACTAGAAACTAGTAAAAGTTAAAATTCTTCCCAACACAAGTTGCTCAATGAACAATGGAAGAAAAATAGCTAAATTCTCATTCCCACTTACTCTACTGTAAAACAGAAATATGAAATAATGGATACAATATTGGGAGTAGAGATCAGAATGGCAGTGTTCGATATTATCTCCCGCCCTCCCAAATAGGACATAACCAAACTAAACCGTACTTCTGTTGCAATTCATATATTCAGCAAGGAAATGTAGCTTTCCCCAAACATACCTTCCTCTCACACTATTTTCACTTTATGGCAATGTACTTCTGTTGAAAATGTGCAGCTGACAATTATTTTCTACACAGTTGGGACATAGGAATATGGGAAGAAAGTGAGGACTGCAGATGCTGGAGATCAGAGTAGAGAGTGCGGTGCTGGAAAATCACACCAGGTCAGGCAGCATCCGAGGAGCAGGACGTTTCAAGCTTAAGCCATAGGAATACGAATAGACCATTTAGCTTCTCAACCCTGATCCAACATTCACTCTGATCATGGCTTGTATGTTCATTACTTACTTGCCTGGATTCCATAACCTTAACATATCCCTTAACCTTAAAAAGAAAGCCTATCAACTGTAATTTAAATTCTCAACAGTCACCTCATCTTCCTCTCCCTTTCCCTGTATTGTTCCAAAAACATTTTGGGTGGAGTTGAGGCCACCGGGGCTGAGGGGGGGACCTCAAATCTCAAAGTCCCTGTGAAAAACAGGCTCCTGCTACTGAACATTGGATACAGAAAAACGTGTGGTACTTTGCCAGATGACAACTACTGGTGTTTAATGGCATTTGCCATTTCTAACAGTATGTGGTACTGGGTAAGGGTGGCCTGAGTAGCCAACCATGCTTGATCTTGTGTCTATGTGTAGGGATCTGTGGCTACAGAAGAAACACCACAAACACTGTAGAGTATCGACAGAAGTCACACTGTTCTTAGATAACGTGTGGGCGCATCGCGTGCCAACAGCAAGTACAACAACATTTGGTCGGGATTGATTACGAGGACTTTAGGGAGCAGTACAGATGCATCTGTTCCATTCAAAAGCAAGATGAGAACTCTCATTTTCCAGCTACATTACTAGAAAGAAGCCAACATAACAAAAACATCAACCCATTCTGATCACAATAAACACAACATAATGCTCCCATCATAGCAGCAAAAAGGAAACACAGCAGAGATTTGCCAGGATCAGAGAGAGAAAAAGCCTCGCCCTTCTGAAATCCATACTGAAATAGGGAAGGGCTTTACGTTTTCAATGAAACATGGATAACCATGGTTCTTCAACAGAATCCCTGTCTGCTCATAAAGTTGACGGCAACTAACCAACATTACCTCCCAACTAATGTATTCAATTATGTGAATGAGGGAAAATAAATGTGGGGAAATTGAAAATGAGCTACATAGAAGCTTAGTGCCTGCCAGGAACTTGAGCTTCAAAGCCTTGCTTCATTAAGTGCAGACATTGCTGTTACAGCATGTAAAAGGGCTGTGTGACAAGAGTTTTCAAACTTCCCAAAAATCAGTGAAACACTTTGCTGGATGATTCACTCAGCTCAGTCTCTCTTTTTCTCTCATCAATAGATATACTGGAGGGTTTTTTTTGTTTTCAAAAAGATGCTCCATTTGTAGCAACGCAGCAAGTAACCAACTCAACAGCGAAAACCAAATTCTTTGCAGCAACAGAGTTCAACATCACAAAGTGACTTCCTGAACCATACTTGTCAAGGATACACCCCTGTTGGTGTCTTACCACTGAAACTGAGAATGGCCACTAGGGTATCCCAGGGGCTGGTGCCTGTCCCACAATCATTCTTCTTTTGTGTAAGGCATCAGAATCAAAACCAACTCTATATTTCACCCACAGCCACACCCTACCACAGGGTTACTGGATAATCATCAGGAAAGGATATGACAGTTAGTTAATATATTATCCCCCTGCCTTCTCTGGTCACAGGTCAGTCAAGTTGACTGCCACTCCCCAGTACCACAGTGTCTCTCACTCACGTAGGCAACATTCTTTTATCAGACTCTATAATTATATAGAACAGTTTTTAAATGAGGATCATGTACAATCATATATAGAAGACCATGTGCAATGACATTTAGAAGAGATTGAGGGAACACTTGGTTGAAGTGTGTAAAAGCCTTGACAAGGTGTGTGTGGAAGGGATGTTCCCTCTTCAGGGGGTGGGGAAGAGTTGGTGGATGGTGAGGATGAAAGAGAAGTTTCAACCACCACTGAAATAAAAAGGGCAGAGACCACAGTGGTCAGCACAGCTGCCTCAGAGCACCAGGGACACTGGTTCAATTCTAGCCTTGGGTGACTGTCTGCGTGAAGTTTACATGTTCTCTCAGTGTCTGCACAGATTTCTGCCAGGTGCTGTGGTTTCCTCCCACAGCCCAAAGATTTGCAGGTTATATTGACTGACCATGATAAATTGCCTCATTGTCCCTAGATTAGATGGGTTAGCCATGTTGGATGCAGGGTTACAGGTACAGTGTCAGGGTTGGATTTGGGTGGTATGCTCAGAGGATTGGTGCAGACCTGATGGGCCAAATGGCCCCTCCATTTGCACTGTTGGGATTCTATGATTATACTGAATGGTGGAGCAGGCTTGAGGGGATGAATGGTCTACTGCTCCTGATTTGTATGTATCTGTAGCCCATACAGGTCAAATGAATAATGAAACACAAGTCAATTAAGTAAACAACACAGGGCCTGGTAAGCACCACTGTAACATACATTAGCAGGTTTGTTTGTTGGACATTTATACAGCATGCTATCATCTCAAAAGCAATCCAGAGTGCTCAAAGGAAGATCAAGTTATCAACTTGCCTTCTTTTCATTTATTCTATCATGGAACGTGCTCATCACTGGCAAGCCCTGCCTTTGTTGACCATTCTTAATTACCATTGAGCTGAGTGCCTTATGGGACCTAACAAGAGGTCAACCACATTGATGGTCCAGAGTCACATGAAGGCCAGGTCAAGTAGGATTTCCTTCGCTTAAAAAAAAAAACACAGTAACAAACATTTTCTTTTTAAAAACATAATCAATTTCATGGTCACGAGAGACCAAATTTCAATTCTAGATTTTAGTCATTGCATTTAAAACTACCATGGGTGGTATCTACCATGTTTATGCCCCCAGAACATTACACACAAATTGCTGGAGAAACCCAGAAGGGTCTGGCAGCATCTATGGAGAGAAAGAGCTGAAAATGTGTTGCTGGAAAAGCGCAGCAGGTCAGGCAGCATCCAGGGAACAGGAGAATCGACGTTTCGGGCATAAGCCCTTCTTCAGGCTTATGCCCTAAACGTCGATTCTCCTGTTCCCTGGATGCTGCCTGACCTGCTGCGCTTTTCCAGCAACACATTTTCAGCTCTGATCTCCAGCATCTGCAAACCTCACTTTCTCCTCTATGGAGAGAAAGCAAAGTTAACATCACAAGTCCAATTACCCTTTGTCAGAAGTGAACTTCAACAATAGGATCAGAGTGGGTTTATCACTGTACAATGCCTAGTAATTTCTTGGCTTGTCTATCCTCGGTAACTGAAGACAAAGATTCCTCATTGACGCTAAAACTCCAGTGGCAGATGTAGCAACTGTCTGCCTCTTCCAGTGACTGCGTAGGAGGGTGATGCCCCTTCATAGGTTCCCTCCTCCCTGACGTAATTGCTCTCTCTCCGCACAACCCATGAGGCAAAATCCATACCTCTGCACCTCCCACACTAAGGGTTATAATCACAATAACTTGCAATTTGCTCCATCCTCATGATTCCAATATAATTTCAAAATTAAATCAATTAAAAATAGATTAAAATATAGAAATAAGAATATTAGGGAATAGGCTACTCACTGGGCATACAATCGACAAGGTTCCTCATGGTCGACTGGTTAGTAAGATTAGATCACACGAAATCCAGGGGGAGCTAGCCAATTGAATACAAAATTTGTTTGACAGCAGGAGACAGAGGGTGGTGGTAAAGGGCTGTTCTCAGACTGGAGGCTCATGACCAGCAGTGTACCACAAAGATCGGCGCTGTGTCCACTGTTTTCGTCATTTATATAAAATGATTCAAATGTCAACATAAGAGGAATGGTTACTAAGTTTACAGATGACATCAAAATTGGTGTAGTGGACAACGAAAGAGGTTTTGTCAAAATACAATGGGACCTTGATCAGATGGTTGAATGGGCTGAGGAGTGACAGATGGAGTTTAATTTAGACAAATGTGAAGTACAGGGCGACTGCTGTATCCATGGGTCCAGTTACCACGGTTTCAGTTACCCGCTGTTTACCACGGCCTGAACATATTACATGGAACATTCCAGAACCATGGACCAGGGGCTGCCGAGGAGGTAAATTTCCCAATTAAATGAATGATTCAGTACTATCCGGTTCGGGTATCCGCTGTCAGTCCTGGAACATATCCCTCATGGACAGTGATCGCCCTGTATTGCATTTTGGTAAGGCAAACCAAGGCAGGACTTATACAGCTAATTGAATTTAATTTATTGTCACGTGTATCGAAGTACAGTGAAAAGCTTTGTCTTGTGAGCAATACAGGCAGATCACAGAATTAAGTAGCATAGATAAATAAATAATAGGTAAATAGCAGCAAAAACAAAAACACAGGTACAGGCGAATACTAATAGTTTGTGAGTCCTTTCAACATTCTAACAACAGTAGAGTAGAACCTGTTGTGAAACCGGCTGGTGCGTTTGTTCAGACTTCTGTACCTTCTCCCCGATGGTAGAGGTTGTAGAAAAGCATTGCCAGGGTGGGGTGGATCTTTGAGAATGCTGGCAGCCTTTCCTTGACAGCGGGCCTGGTACACGGATTCTATAGATGGGAGGCTGGCCTTTGTGATTGTCCGGGCCGAGTTCACCGCTCTCTGTAACGGTCTCGGATCTTGAATGGTACAGTTGTCATACCAAGTAGTGATATAGCTACAGAATGCTCTCGATAGTACACCTATAAAAGTTGGCAAGGGTATTCGCTGTCATGCCAAATTTCCTGTGGTAGGGCCCTGGGGAGTGCTGCTGAACATAGGTGTGTAGTTCCTTGAAAGTGGAGTCGCAAGTAGACACCATGGAGGCGGCATTTGCCATGCTGGTCTTCATTGGTCAGAACATTGAGTATAGGAGTTGGAATGTCATGTTGCAGCTGTACAGGACATTGGACGAGGCCACTATTGGAACACTACGGTCAACTCTGGCCTCCCTGCTACAGGAAAAAATTAAAAATCACACAACACCAGGTTATACAGGAAAGATGTTGTTAGCCTTGAGGGAGTTTCAGAAATAATTTACTAGGATGAAACCAGGGTTGGAGGGCTTGAGCTATAGGGAGAGGCTGACTAGGCTGGGGCTGTTTTCCCTGGAGCGTCAGAGCCTGAGGGGTGACCTTGTAGAGGTTTATAAAATCATGAGGAGCATGGATGGGGTGAACAGCAAGGACTTTTACCATTTTAGGGGAGTCCAAAACTAGAGGGCATAGGTTTAAGATGAGAGGGGAAATATTCAAAAGGGACCTAAGAGGCAACTTTTTCCACACAGAGGGTGGTGTGCATGTGTGGAATGAGCTTCCAGAGGTGGAGGAGGAGACTGGTACAATTACAACATTTAAAAGGCATCTGGATGGTTACCTGAATCAGCAGGGTTTAGAGGCATGTGGACCAAATGCTGACAAATGGGACTTGATTAAATTTAAGATATCTGGTGGGCATGGATGAGTTGGACCATAAGGTCTGTTTCTGTGCAGTACGACTATTGTTGTATAACATTACCCAGCTACCCAACAGGTAGAAGTGCCTTCCATGCCACACCCACAACAATGGTCAACAAACTGAACTACAATAGAGTCAAATCTCAAAGTAAAACCCGATCTTCCCCCTCTAAATTACCCCCATTACTACAACAAACAGGATTGAGCTACCAAAATCATCTTTCAAACAGAGTCATTAAGATGATCAGAATGTGCTGCCTGAAAAGGTAGAAGCAGATTGAATGATCCCATTATGCAAGTCAATTCAGTCAATATCACAGAATCCCTACAGTGTGGAAGTAGGCCATTCAGCCCATTGAGCTTGCACTGACCCTCTGAAGACCATCCCACCCAGACCCAACCTCCTAGCCTATCCCTGTAACTTTGCATTTCCCAGCCCAATCCACCTAACCTGCCCATCTTTGGACAGGATTTGGAGGTGCTGGTGTTGGACTGGGGTGGACAAA
Organism: Chiloscyllium plagiosum; assembly: GCF_004010195.1. Classification (NCBI taxonomy): domain Eukaryota; kingdom Metazoa; phylum Chordata; class Chondrichthyes; order Orectolobiformes; family Hemiscylliidae; genus Chiloscyllium; species Chiloscyllium plagiosum. The sequence continues at coordinate 6,133,826 of NC_057728.1, forward strand.
GTTAAAAATCACAAAACATCAGGTTTATTCGAAAGTACTAGCTTTCTGAGCACTGCTCCTTCATGAAGGTAGCTATGGAACAGCACAGGGCTTATGCCCGAAATGTTGATTCTCCTGCTCCTCGGATGCTGCCTGACCTGCTGTGCTTTTCCAAACCATCCTCATGGTTCAGCCCAATCTCTCTAATACAAGAGACCTGACTTGTAAAACAAGTTGCAAAGACAACGATACTTTAATAGATCAACTACTCAAAGCAGATTTGTTCTGGTTTTTAAACACCTAACTATTCTTGGGTCATGGTGTACCAGGTCATGACAAATTCCAATAATGAACACCAGAACACGTAATAAACCTTGGCAGTTGGGCCATCAGGAAAAATTCTGCAGTGTCATAATAAGCTTCTATTCCTTTCTAACCCGTATCACAACTGCCAGGCCAATACAACACTGTGCATAGCTAGAATCAGAGTTCTACCGCATGGAAACAGGCCCTTTGGCCCAAACAGGCCCATACTGACCAAAACATCTGTCCATATTAATCCCATTTCCCTGCACTTGACCCATATCATTTGGAACCTTTCCTATCCATGTCTTTGTCCAAATGCCTTTTAAATGTTGTTAATATACCCGCTGGTAGCTCATTCCATATGCATACCACCCTGTGTAAAAAAGTTGCCCCCCAGGTACCCTTTTATTCTTTCCCCTCTAACTTTAAACTGGTGCCCTCTAGTCTTCAATTCCCCAACCCTGGGAAAAAGACTGAGTGCATTCACCCATTCCATGCCTCTCATGATCTTATACACTTCTATAAGATTTCCACCTAACCCCCACCCAGTCAGTCCCCTATGCTCCAAAGAAAAAAGTCCTAGCTTGTCCAATCTCTCGTTAGAACTCAGACTGGCAACATCCTTGTAAATTTTTCCTGCACCCTTTCCAGTTTAATAACATCCTTCCTGTAACAAGGTGACCAAAACTAAACACAATACTCCAAGTGCAGCCTCACTAATGTCCTGTATAACAGCAACTTAACTTCCCTGAACTCCAAGGTCCCTCTGTTCCACTACACTCCTCAAGACCCTCCCACTCACCATGAAATTCCTACCTTGATTTGACTTCCCAAAATGCAAGACCTCAAGTTAATCTCAATTTGCCATTTCTCGGCCCACTTCCCCAGCTGATCAAGGTCCGGTTACAATTTCCGATAACTTTCCCTCACTGTCCATGAAGCGCCTATTTGAGTTTAATCAGCAAATTTACTAATCATGCCTTGTACATCCAAATTACTGATATAGATAACAAACAGCAAAGGGCCCAACACCGAACCTCGAAGCACTCCACTAGTCACAGGCCTCCAGTCTGACAAATATCCTTCTATTATTACCCTTTGCTTCCTATCAAGCCAATTTTCCAGCTCTCCCTGGATTCCATGCGATCTAACCTTCCAAAGCAGCCTACCATGTGGAACCTTATCAAAGGCCTTACTGAAATCCATACAGACTAAATGTACCACCTTGAATACTTGAGCTACAGATGCAACAATGGGTGTGCCATGGTGACTTCAGTGTGTTTGGGTTTCTTGTATCAGGGTCTGAAAGAGTTCATGCTGAGGAGTGCATGAAGTACTGCCCAACAATAATGATATTACACGACTTGGACAGTTGAGTAGCTTTGTCTCAAAAAGGAGAAAGAACTAACATTAAAGAGACATCTAACACCACCACCGCCCCCCTTCCCAGGGCACCTTCCCATGTAACCATAGAAGGTGCAAAGTCTGCCCCTTCAACTCCCCCCTGCTCACCATTTAAAAGGACCTAAACAGTCTTTCCAGGTGAAGCAACATTTCACCTGTACCTCCTCCAATCTTGTTTGTATTCACTGCACCCAATGTGCCTACTCTACACTGGAGAAACCAAATGCAAAATTGGAGGACACTTTACAGAACACCTCCAGTCCGTGTGCAAGCATGATCCCGACCTTCCCGTGGCCAGTCAGTCATTTTAACACAGCATCCTGCCCTTGGCATGCTACAGTGCTCCACTGAATCACAGTGCAAACTAAAGGAACAAGATCTCATCTTCAGATTAGGTACTTCTGTACTTGTGGGCCGAAGGGCCTGGTTCCATAGATTAGATTCCCTACAGTATCTTTTAAATAATCTGCCAATTTCTAACCAAAACACTCTTGGGTCTGAAGGTTTCACAAGCTGAAAAAGTTTTACACCAAGCAGTCTGAGCTTTCCCTGGTCTGTCCTGTAATCCTTGCTTCAGACTTCAGTCTGGTCTCTTCCAAAACTGCACCGAAATCTTCAAAGTTCTCGGTTTTTCCAAGCTGAAATTAATCCATGATTACTTTAAAGAGCAAGCTAATGCTTTTCAATGCTCATTCCCTGTCACAAACTCCACAGTACAATATAAACAAAATCTTTCATTAATAATGCAGGGAGTGTTGCAGTCATCTGATCAAGGGAGAGAGGATTAGGTCACATTGCTGGAAAGACACGACTTTTTTTGTTAGAACTCTTCACACAAATAATCAATCAATATCATGTTACTAGCTTTAAATCCAAACTCAAATGATATAGTCATACAGTACGGAAACACACTCTTCAGTCCAACTCATCCACACCAACCACACATCCCAATCTGAACCAGCCCCATTTGCCAGCACCCCAGACAGACACACACACAGACAGACAAAGACCCACATGCACACATATATATTGTGTGTGGTGAATTTTTTTTTTGGTACTTTCAGAGTTACATTGCACTTTGCTCAAAAACCACAGATTCTGTACATCTCTATGACTCTGTGACTCTGACCCTTCCTTGGGATTGCAGTTCTGAAGAAAGATCCCAGGCCCTGAAATGTTAACTCTGATTTCTCTCCACAGATACTGCTAGACCAGCTAAGATTTTCCAGAACTTTCAGTTTTTATCATTTTCCAGCATCCACAGTTCTTTCGTTTTGTTTTTAATTCCATATTGTACGATGTCATCTTTCAATTTTTGTTGATATTAATTCAAGTAGTAAGTTTATGTCCAAACAGACAGCTTTTCAATTTCAACTTCACTGGGGATTTCATCAGTCAGCCAGGCACACCAGTTTTTTTTCCCTTCAGTTTGAGAAGGAATGTGTTTTCTGTCTGTGCTTTTTTGAATTTAGGAGCATTGTTGCTCCCTCTATGGCTCCCTAGTCTGTGATTAAGCTCAGCATCATCGATACATCATAAAAAAGGGAATAGGTGTTTGATTTCAATGCCAATACTGTACAATGTTGCCAGTTTTACAGTTCTTCAATTTCAATACAGATCATTCAATATCTGAGGTCTTTTTTGACGCATTAAGCTCTGTTCGTATGAATCAAGGGTCCACGTGGCTCAGTCCCTGCGTGAGAGTGCAAGTGACCTTGGTTCAATTCCAGCCTCGGGCAACTGTCTGTGTGAAGTTTTCTCCCTATGTCTGTGCGGGTTTGCTCTGGTTTCCTCCTACAGTCCAAACATGTGCAGGTTAGGTGGATTGGCCATGTTAAATTGCCCATCGTATTCAGGGGTGCGTAGATGATGTAGTTTGACCATGGAAAATGCAGAGTTACAGGAATAGGGTAGGGAGTGAGTCTGGGTGGGATGCTGCTTGGAGGGTTGTTGTGGACTAGATGGACCACGTGGCCTGTTTTCAGACTGTAGGGATTCTATGAATTAGGAGCAGGATTGGGCCATTCAGCCTTCTCTTCTGTTCACTTCCTCTAGCCTTCCCTGTCATTTAATAAGAGCATGGTCAATCTGATTGTGAACGCAAATCCACATTTCTGTCTCCCCAAACAAATTCTTGACCAATAAGCAGTCAAGTTATCTACCTCTGCCTGAAAACCATTCAATGATCTTCCCTCCACTGGTCTCCAGGGAAGAGAGTTCCAAACCCAGATGATCCTCTGAGAGAAAATGAGTCATCCTCATCTACAGCTTCAATGAAAGACTACTTTTCTGAAATTGTATCCCCTGGTTTTTTTCTCTCCCAGAAAGGTAAACATGCTCTCGTCATCCACTCTGTCAATCCTTGCAGGATCTGGTATATTCTCACTCTTTTAAATCCCAAAGAATACAGACCCAGCCCATCCAGTGTTTCCTCTCTCGATGAGGGATCAATCTCAAAAATCAGTCAATTTATTCTTCTCTGAATGGCTTCCAAATGCAATTAAATTGCATTGTTGGCACAGCACAATGGCTCAGTGGTTAGCACTGCTGCCTCACAGTGCTAAGGACCTGAGTTCAATTCCAGCCTTGAGCAACTATCTGTGTGGAGTTTGCGGATTCTCCCTGTGTCTGTGTGGGTTTCCTCCGGGTGCTTCAGTTTTCTCCCACAGTACAAAGACGTGCAAGTTAGGTGAATATGCCATGCTAAATTGCCCATAGTGTTGGGTGTATTAATCAGAGGGAAATGGGACTGAGTTGGTTACTCTTCGGAGGGTTGGTGTGGACTTGTTGGGCTGAAGGGCCTGTTTCCACACTAAATCCCTTCCAAAATAAGGTGGCCAACATTGTACTCAGGACTCCAGGGGTGTGATCTTATTGACTTTCTATAAAACTGTACAAAACTTGTCTACTTTTATATTCCATTCCCCTTGTAATAAGCGTACTGCATCCATTTCTGGTCACCCTGTCATAGGAAGGGTATTATTAAGCTGGAAAGGGTTCAGAAAAGATTTACCAGGATGTTGCCAGGAATGGAGGATTTGAGTTATAAGAAGAGGCTGAATAGGCTGGAATTGTTTTCACTGGAGCACAGGCTAAGGGGTGAACTTATAGAGGTTTATAAAATAATGATTAGATTAGATTCCCTACAGTATGGAAACAGGCCCTTCGGCCCAAAGTCACACTGACCCTCCAAAGAGTAACCTACCCAGACCTGACATTTACCCCTGACTAATGCACCTAACACTATGGGCAATTTAGCATGGCCAATTCATCTAACCTGCACATCTTTGGATTGTGGGAGGAAACTGGAGCACCCAGAGGAAACCCACGCAGATATAGGGAGAATGTGCAGACTCCATACAGACAGTCACCCGAGGCCGGAATCAAACACAGGTCCCTGGCGCTATGAGGCAGCAGTGCTAACCATTGAGCTACCATGCCGCCCACGAGGGGCATGGATAGGATAAATAGACAAGGTCTTTTCCCTGAGGTGGGAGAGTCCAGAACTAGAGGACCTAGCTTTAGGTTGAGGGGGGAAAAGATATAAAAGGAACAGGAGGGCAACTTTTTCACAGAGGGTGGTGCGTGTATGGAATGAACTGCCAGAGGGAGTGGTGGAGGCTGATACAATTACAGAATTTAAAAGGCATCTGGATAGTATATGAATAGGAGGCGTTTGGAGGGATATGGACCAAGTGCTGGCAAATGGAACTAGATTAGACTAGAATATCTGGGCGACATGGACAAGTTGGACCGGAGGGTCTGTTTCCATGTTGTATATCTCTATGACTATTCACCCTCCATGCTAGCTCAAACCCTCCAGTCCCAGCAACAGCCTTGCCAATCTTTTCAGCACCCCTCTCAAGTTTAACAACATCCTTCTTACAGAAGCGAATTGCATGCAGTATTGTAAAAGTGGCTTTACTTCCTGTACAGCTTCAACATGACATCGGAACTCCTATTCTCAAATGTTCTGACCACTGAAGGTAAGCATGCCAAACATCACCTTCATCACCCTATCTACCTGTGAATCCACTATCAAGGAACTATGCACCTGTACCCCTCGGTCACTTTGTTTGGCAACACTCCCCAGTCCCCTAACATTAACCGTATAAGTCCTGCCCTGGTTTGCCTTATCAAAATGCAATACCTCACCCTTATATAAATTAAACTCCATCTGCCACTCATGGGCTCATTATCCCAGAGTACAGACGGGCCAATCTTCTTCACTGTCCATTACACAGCCTATTTTAATACCTTCTGCAAATGCACCGACCGTACCTCCTATATTCACATCCAAATAGTTTAGACAAATGAAGAAAAGCAGTGTACCCAGCACAAATCTTTGTGGCACACTGGTGGTCACAAGCCTCCAGTCCAAAAAAAAATCTCACCACCATCACCCTCTGTTTCCTACCTTCAAGCCAACTGTATCTAATCGACTAGCGCCCCCGGAACCCGTGATCTAACCTTATTTAGCAGTATACAATGTGGAACTGTGACAACCCTATAGCTTTAAGATTTTGTCCTTTTTTCTAATAACGAAGAAAAGGTTGAGATCAGTGGTGGTGATTGGTCTGCTTCAAAGCCCATATAATAAGCACTCTGTGAGGCCTCTTTTTCCCCTATAGACACAGCCTGAATGGGTGGGGTCAAGCTCCCACAGTACCAGTAGTTTTATAGTTTCAGTTTCTCCGTGGCAGCTGTTACTGGTCTTAAAGCTGGGTTTGGAAGTTGCAGTATATCTCTCCCTGCTACTCCCTCTCAAGTGTTTTCTCGATATCTTTCCTCTTGGATTGAGGAATTACCTGTGACACCATCTATTTTACGGAATTTGGCTTTTACCAAGGGTGTTACTAAATAGGAACAGTTACTGTTTAGTAGTTAAATTATCTATTATTCTGTTAGGTTCTTCCAAGAAAGGTATTCCAAATGTTTTTCTCTCTCGTCATATTTTAACTATAACATATGAATAAAAAGTCTGTTCAGCTCAACACCGAGCAGTTTGACCAATCAAATTGCATCCAGAACTCAAGACCTTTAACTTTTTTATTATTTGAAAGATAAGTGTATGTCCAGATTAGCTTCTTGATGTACTTTGAAGAGGTTTGGTCTGGTCCACAACAGAACCCTTGTTAAATGCTGCAGTGTGAGAATGTGTATAGGGTAGAAGCATGCAGGGAAAAGAATTAGGTTCTGAGTTTTGTGAAACAAGAGGTTCAGCAGAGCATGACTCAGATCAGATAAGATCTTAGTTAACAATGGGGTGTTAGAGGCAAGGATAATGGGTTAACAAGGTGGAAAAGCATTCATTACATACAGCCATTTAACAGCATTGGAAGCATTCAGTATGCAAGATCAGCTAACAAGGGGAAAAGTATCCATTGTATGAATCCAGTTAACAAGGTTAAGAACATCCATTGTATAACAGTCAAGGGCTTGGTCTCTGCTAATGATACTCATTGATTGTAACAGTCACCCCATTAATATGTACGTTGCCTCATCTGGATGCTCCTCCCTGTGAAATGACTAAATAGTTCATTGAGAAACAGCTGTTCTAGAGAAGACTGTGAACTCATGTCTCTGTGCACTTCAGCGCTCATTCTCTCTCCCTCCAAGGCCTGGAAAAAAGATGGAGCTGGTAAAACTACTGTCTCAGAGTTTGCTTCGAAGGAGGGGAAAAAAAAAACAGGACGACAACTGAAGTTCATTTAGAGAACAAGAACAGAAATTATTGGAAAAGCTCAGTAGATCTGGCAGCATCTGTGAAGAGAAATCAGAGTTAACGTTTCAGGTCGAGTGACTGTTCCTGAGAACTAAGTTCTGAGGAAGGGTCATTTGACCTGAAAAGTTAACTCTGATTTCTCTCCACAGATGCTGTGAGTTTCTCCACAGAGTTTGCTTCGAAGGAGGGGAAAAAAAAAACAGGACGACAACTGAAGTTCATTTAGAGAACAAGAACAGAAATTATTGGAAAAGCTCAGTAGATCTGGCAGCATCTGTGAAGAGAAATCAGAGTTAACGTTTCAGGTCGAGTGACTGTTCCTGAGAACTAAGTTCTGAGGAAGGGTCATTTGACCTGAAAAGTTAACTCTGATTTCTCTCCACAGATGCTGTGAGTTTCTCCACAGAGTTTGCTTCGAAGGAGGGGAAAAAAAAAACAGGACGACAACTGAAGTTCATTTAGAGAACAAGAACAGAAATTATTGGAAAAGCTCAGTAGATCTGGCAGCATCTGTGAAGAGAAATCAGAGTTAACGTTTCAGGTCGAGTGACTGTTCCTGAGAACTAAGTTCTGAGGAAGGGTCATTTGACCTGAAAAGTTAACTCTGATTTCTCTCCACAGATGCTGTGAGTTTCTCCACAGAGTTTGCTTCGAAGGAGTCTGTGGAGAGAAATCAGAGTTAACTTTTCAGGTCAAATGACCCTTCCTCAGAACTTAGTTCTCAGGAACAGTCACTCGACCTGAAACGTTAACTCTGATTTCTCTTCACAGATGCTGCCAGATCTACTGAGCTTTTCCAGCAATTTGTTTTTGATTCCGGTTTACAGCATATGCAGTTCTTTCATCTTTTACCTATATAGACGTCAACCATTCTGCCGTCATCAATTCTCTTCATCACCTCTTCACAAAACTCAATCAAGTTAGTGAGACACAATTTCACACACACAAAGTCACACTGACTATCCCTAATCAGTCCTTGCCTTTCCAAATACATATAAATCTTGTCCCTCAGAAACCCCTCCAACAACTTACCCACCATTGACCTAAGGCTCAGTGGTCTAAAGTTCCCTGGCTTTTCCTTACAGCCATTCTTAAATAATGGCACCACATTAGCCAACCTCCAGTATTCTAGCACCTCACCAGTGGCTCTCAATAATAGAGATATCTCAGCAAGGGGCCCAGCAATCTCTTCCCTAACTTCCCACAAAGTTGTGGGAAATGCCTGATCAGGTCCCAGTGATTTATCTACCTTTATGCATTTTAAGACCTCCAACACCACCTCTTCTGAATGATGGATACTTTTCAAGATATCACTATTCACTTCAAGTTCTCTAGCTCCCATGTCCTTCTGCACAGTAAATATTGATGCAAAATACTCGTTTAGTATCTCACCCATTTCCTGCTGTCCCACATGGATGGATACATTGATCTTTAAAGGGGGTCCCATTCTCTCCCTAGTTACTCTTTCGCCTTCAATGTATTTATAGAATTACACTGGATCCTCCTTATTCCTATTTGCCAAAGCTATCTCATATCCCTATTTTTGCCCTTCTGATTTTCCTCTATTATATTCCTACTTGTACTCTTCTAGGGTATCACTCAAGCCCAGCTGTCTATACCTGATTAGTGTCTCTTCCTTCATCTTGACCAGAGCCTCAATTTCTCCAGTCATCCAGCATTCCCTACACCTACTAGCCTTGGCCTTCACACTAACAGGAACATACTGTCCTGAACTCTCATTCTTAAAGGCCTCCCACTTCTCAACCATCCATTTACCAATGAGTGGCCTCCAACAATCAACTTTCCAAAGTTCTTGTCAAATTTGGCCTTCCTCCAATTTAGATTTTTTTTACATTACATTACAGTGTGGAAACAGGCCCTTCGGCCCAAACGACCCACCCATACCCTTACACTTACCCCTTACCTAACACTACGGGCAATTTAGCATGGCCAAATCACCTGACCTGCACATCTTTGGACTGTGGGAGGAAACCGGAGCACCCGGAGGAAACCCACGCAGACACCGGGAGAACGTGCAAACTCCACACAGTCGTCAGTCGCCTGAGGCTGGAATTGAACCAGGGTCTCTGGCGCTGTGAGGCAGCAGTGCTAACCACTGTGCCACCGTGCCGCCCACATTTAGAATGTTAACTTTTTGATCAGTTCTATCTTTTTCTGTAACTATTTTGAAACTAACAGAATTCTGATCATCTGTCCCAAAGTGCTTCCCTTATTGACACCTCAATCACTTGCCCTGCCTAATCTCCCAACCAGTGGTCAAATATTGCTCCTTCTCTAGTCGGTTAATCCGCATTTTGAATAAGAAAATCCAAGTACACCCAACCCTTTACACAATGATAGTCCCAAGTCTACGTTTGGATATTTAAAATCCCCTACCGTTACAACCATATAATCGTTACAGATACCAAAGATCTCCATCTCTTTCTTATTTTGAAGTTCCACCCATATAACTTCATTGGATGTTCTCCCAGGAATATCCTCCAAGTCCTCTATCACCCTTTTTTACCCTAAAACATTAAGCTGCCAGTCCTGTCCATCCTTGAGCCATATTTCTGTAATAGTTATGATAGGAACATGGGATGAAGCTAACCACGCCCCACGTTCAGCTGCTTTACCTGTCAGGCCTCTTGCATTGAAGTAAATGCCACTTAATTTATCAGGGTTACCTCGTGTCTGCCTAAACTATTAGATTTGCTCTCCTTATCTTCTATGCCGGCCTCGGTCTTTTGTCTTTGCTCATTAATCGCTTTAGTTCCCACCACACCCCTTACCAGTTTAATGCTTCACGAGTAACACTAGTACAAGGATATTAGACCCCTTCCAATTCAGTTGGAACCCATCTTCTTATAGAGGTCATTTCTATCCTTGAAGAGATCCCAAAGGTCCAAAAAAAAACCATGAATCCTTGTCCCCTGCACCAGCTCCTCAGCCACGCATTTATCTGCTCTATCCTCCTATACCTGCTCACTAGCACGCACACTGGTAGTACTCCAGATATTACAACCCTCGAGGACCTAATTTTAAACCTCCTGCCTATAGCCCCTTTGCAGAACGTCATCCCTTTCCCTATCTATGTTACTGGTACCAACATGCACAGCAATCTCCTGCTGATCACTCCCCTTTCAGAATATTCTGCACCCTCTCAAAGACATTGTTGACCCTGGTACCAATGAGGCAACATATCACTCGGATGTCTCGCTGACAACCACAGAAACATCCATCTGTGCCCCAGACTAGACAGCCCCTTATTACAGTCGATCGCTTGGAACTTGACATATCCCTCATTACAGTAGTCACAGTACCAGAAATCTCGCTGTCAGCCCTACAATGCGGAGGGGCTGAATAGCATACCTTTTGATAATGGGGATGGCCACAGGAGAGTCCTGAACTACGTAGCTATTTCTTTACCATTGCTAGCAGTCAGCCATCTACCTGACTATACCTGCAGTGTCTCCACTTTCCTGAAACTGCCATCCGCCCCATATCCTTGCTCCTGTAAACTCCTTATTGCCTCTAACTGCATCGTGAATGGATCCTTCTCACAGATATTCAGAACAGGAGCCTCTTCTCATTAGACAAACCGGTGGCTTCCCTTCACCACACTAACCTAAACAGGGGCCTTCAAAGTCCCCATCACCAAAGAGGATGGTGACAACAAATATATCAGATAAGTCTTACACCATGAACAGCTATATGGAGGACTCAACATCACAGAACGAAGAAATGTTATTTGCTTCAGAGTTAGAGACTATTCTGTCTACACTGGACTGGCTGGTATCCCATGTTCTCCCAATAACCCTACTAACTTTCTCTCCAGTTACTTCAAGATTGCACCTTGAATGATACAGTTCCTCCTCAAATACTCCCTCTGGCTAAACATTCAGCACTGTAATAAATTTCTATCAATTTTTCTCCTCACTTTGAGACAGACTGGTGACTTGTTACTGACTCAACTGAAGATACAATCTTCCACAATCAAGGCACCCAAACAAGCCAAAAAAAAAAAAGCCTCCAATAAGTCTCCTCATAGACCTACTTGATCCATGGGGAAAAAAAGCCCATGAAACTGCACACAGTCAATGCTTCACAACTCTGAACTGTGCGTAGCCTTGACTAACTTATGGAGTTGAGGTTGGATCAGAGGGTTTCCCCTACTACATATGGCTTCTTCCTTGTCATGAACCACTCTTGTTTGGTATCTCTATCTGATGGTTGGTCATCCACAGTCAGACCATTCTTTAATTAGGGTCTTGTGTATGAACACAAGAAATGGGTGAAGGAGGTTTTTTTTTAAAAAAGTATATCATTCAAGGAATGCAGGCATTACTGTTGGACCAACATTTATTGCCCATCCCAAACTGATATTGAAGGTTTTGATGAGCTTTTTTCTTGAACGTTGTAATCTGTTTGAAGTAGATGTGTGTACACACATGCAATGCTGTGAGGAGAGTATTCCAGGATTTTGACTCAACAGTGAAGGAACAGTGATTATTTCTAAGTCAGGATGGTAGTAGTAGCTTGGAGGGTAACTTGCAGATGGTGATGTTCCCAAGTATCTGTTGCCCTTATCCTTCCAGGCAGAAGTGATTGTGCATTTGGAAGGTGCTGTCTAAACAGCCTTGGTAAATTTAAGCAGTGCATCTTGGAGATAGTATCCACAATCGCTACTGAGCATTAGTGGTGGAGGCTTGTAGATGTTGTGCTAATCAAGCAGGCTACGCTATCCTGTATGATGTCAAGCTTTTTGAATGTTGTTGGAGCTGCACCCATCCAGGCAAGTAGGGAGTATTCCAACACACTCCTTACTTGTGCCTTGTAGGTGATGGACAGGCTTGGGGAGTCAGGAGGGGAGTTGCTTGCTGCAATATTCCTAGCTTCTGACCTGCTCTTGTAGCCCATCTTTACATAGAAAGTCCAATTCAGTTAAGCCAGATCTGCCATTCAAGAGGAGAAGAGAAGAACGAGACAAACATCCAGTCATTAGGATAGAGTTTTTTTTTTAAACCTACTGGTTGCAAGAATGGTGCCTGCAATGTTTCTGGAAAACAGGAAGTACCCTGGAGAATATATTTCTGTCCCTCACACCAATATTTAATGCACAGTACGCACCTAGGTCATCAATTAACATCTGATCCTGAAGATTAATATCATTTGGAATATCCTTAACCCTACATTCCAGGATACAAACCAGAAACTCTGCTCTTAAACACAGCAGAGAACAATAGATGGAACAAGGAGTTTCCAGAATTCAAACAAACACTCGTCTTTCCAGCCAACAGACAGCATGAAGAATTCTCCCAATGAAGCAGTGGCTCAGATTAATTGCCCTAACATGCTCATGAACACTATTTAGGTTTCAATGCAACTCCCACATATAATGAACTAACCACTCCCAATATTAAATGCTGACCAAGGTTTTACATACTTGAACATCGAGATCTGTGGCAATGATTTGCTGTGATGTACAATAACAACAGATTTCAAATGCTCTCCTCCCCTTCAAGCTGCAATAATGGGTTTCAATACACACCTTCCACTTGACTTACTGGCTGCCAAATAAGTTAATGATGCAAACATACAAGTTCTGCTTTTAATAAGCATCCCGCAGCACATTGGGGTTGACAATGTGTACCTTCTATGTGACATACTGCTGCTACTCGCCACTGTGCCTGAAACAGCAGCTTCCAAACCGGTGAACTCTACAAACTAAAAAGGACAACAGCAATAGATACAATGGAACACCACCAACTGCAATTTCACCTTGTGAACACAGAACAGCACCGTTTGCCCAATTTCCCCTCCCTACTTGTGTTTTTTAATTTTTTTTGTTATTTACTTTCAGGATGTGGGCATCTCTGGCTAGGCAAAGCATTTATTGCCCATCCTTACATTGCCCAGAAGGCAGTTAAGAGTCAACCACATTGCTATGGGTCTGAAGTCACATATAGTCCAGACCAAATAAGGATGGCAGATTTCCTTCCCTAAAAGTGCATTAATGAACCAGATGGGTTTTTCTGACTATCATTTCACAGACATGATTAGATCCTTAATTCCAGATTCTTGTCAAATTTGGATTCCACTATCGGCCATGGAGGGATGTTATCCTGGGTCTCCAGAATACTAACTGAGCTTCTGGATTAACATTTTCTAGGAGAAAGTGAGGACTGCAGATGCTGGAAATCAGAGATGAAAATGTGTTGCTGGAAAAGTGCAGCAGGTCAGGCAGCATCCAGGGAACAGGAGAATCGACATTACGGGCATGAGCCCTTCTTCAGGAAGGGCTGAAGGGCTCATGCCCGAAACGTCAATTCTCCTGTTCCCTGGATGCTGCCTGACCTGCTGCGCTTTTCCAGCAACACATTTTCAGCTTCTGGATTAACAATCTAGCAATAATACCACTGGGCCATTGCCCCACTTTCTGTCTGTCTGCATGTGTAGGCAGAAGGTTTGCAGAGGTTTAGAACATTAATTTATAGAATGTACTTTGCTTAATGCTCTATCCATGGCTAGAATCTACTGACTACCAATAAGTAGTGATTTCTTGATAAAGAACTGAAACCTGTCAAAATCTTTCTATTAACCTGGATCCTAAATTTAGATTTTTTTTGGATATTTGTGTTTTTCTTTTAAAAATCCTTCAACTTTTGTAATGACTCCAGGAATAGCAGAGCTCAACTTCCAGAGAACTACCCCCCCCCAGGAATAAGGTGTAATAGTACCTCCTCATAGTTGCAAAAATGTCATTAATTCCAGATTCTTTGTCAAATTTTAAGGTGAAGGGTGGAAGGTATAGGGGAGATGTCAGGGGTGGGTTCTTTACCCAGAGAGTGGTGGGGGCATGGAATGCGCTGCCTGTGGGAGTGGTAGAGTCAGAATCTTTGGTGACCTTTAAGCGGCAATTGGATAGGTACATGGATGGGTGCTTAAGCTAGGACAAATGTTCGGCACAACATCGTGGGCCGAAGAGCCTGTTCTGTGCTGTATTGTTCTATGTTTTATGTTCTAACCCCCCAAACTCAGTTCTTAAAACTGAAACCTTTGTTTTCCTGGTCATTTCCATGGATGCAAAGGCCACCTGGAAGTTTCACAACTAATTCTTATCAACTGCAAAGAAACCATATTTGAACAAATGATGAGTGCATGTGAGAAATGAAACCACAACCTTCGGACTCAGACTGGAGCACACAACCTAGGCTGACATTATGTGCAGGACTGATGCCTGCTCTCACAAGTGAGCAGAGCAGAGCTCAAATAGTAGCAGAAATCTCTCCGGCATCAAGGGTAACATTAATCCCCCAAACAATATTATTAAATGGGGGATCTATTCATTTATCACACTATTTGTCTTTGCTCTGTACAAGTTGGCAACTGTAAATTTCAGAATTACCACACAGAAGGCAGTGGAACCATGCTGTATACACATAAATTTATTCATCAGACCACACAGAGTACACAGCCTGTACTGAGTCTACTGGTCCCAGCAAGTGTTCTATGGCTGCCTCAAGAAAGTGGCCCTTTCCGAATCCAGACCACTGCTGGTTATCTCTGCATGGTCAGGTCAAAATCTGCCAGTTTGCTACTCCATACAGAGCCAGCATTCACTGCTTAGGCTAAGAAACAAGAGAGAGAGGAGGACAGTCAGCAGAACTATAATACAGCAAGATTCCAATCTTTTCATTGGAGGGTTGGAAGGAGGAAAGGGCAGAAATTGGTGGAGGCCGTTTGAGCAGTCCCTTGTAAAAGCATCAAGTTACAAGTCAAATAAAACCAAAAGGAATGGATGTGCAATGATTAAACATGATGTCAGGTGTCTGGTCCTAGGACACACTGTTTAGCGTGTGTGTGCGTGTGGCCATTCGACATCTCTGCTGGATACCCATGATAGGGTTAGCGTTACAGTTCGAATGACTCTGCTGCCAGTCTCATTTGCAGTCTCCCAGAGGCAACACACAGGTTCATAAACTGAAAGGCACTAAATGTGGAGAGCACCACATACCTTCCCCTTACCCATTGTATCATTCTAGGTAGCACTTTTATAGTTTCCATTCCTTAAAAAAAAACCTCAACAGCACATACGATTGTCCAGAATGGAGTCAGTGGCCTGAGCCCATGTCACGGAGGATGGAGTCTGTGAGCATCCAAGTCATATAACAGATAATGGTGAAACAAACTCAGTATTTTGCAACTACTCCAACTGACCAGGCATCAAGCACCAGTCCTGCTTAACACAGATTACACTCCACTCAAACACAAGCACCTCTCACCTGGTTGAATTTCTCATCTGTGCTGCTGGGCACTTCAGTCGTGTCCTTGACAAAATAGTTGTCGATGATATCTGGCTGCCTGCATTCCTGATGGCAAACCGGACAGCGGATCACACCAACTGCAGGAAAGAAAAGGAGACGAAACACAGAATTACAAACATCGTTCACAGTTCGCTTCATTCAGAATTTGTAGGAGAGGCTCAGCGAGACCTAGAGTCTTCCCAAGCTCAGCCCAATCACCAATTGTAGGAACCATCTTCTGTGTTATGTGATTCCTGATTTTGTTGCAACTTCCTCAAAATGAGTTCACATGATTTTTAAAAAACATCCAAAGTGAAAAGGTCTCACAGATATCAAAGGGAGCCAAGTTAGCAATCATTCACCACAAACTAGTTAAAAAGTATAAGGTATGAAAAATAGCACCAACTTTAAGTGCATTTAAATGGCCATTGGATAAATATATGGATGAAAATGGACTATTGTACAATAGATGGGCTTCAGAGCGATTTCACGGGTCGGTGCAACACCGAGGGCCAAAGGGCCTGAACTGCGCTGGAAAGTTCTATGTTCTAATAGATCACTCAGGTGTGCTATGCTGCTTGTTCACCATTGCCCTGTACATTTTCTTCTTTCAGGTTATGTAACTCATTAAAGTGACTATTCAATCTGCTTCCACCATCCTTTCAGGAAGCACATTAAAGATTACAATAACTTGCTGCATAAAACCTTTTCATTTTCTCTTTAGTTCTCCAATCGTATTCTCCAGTTCTAAGCCTGCTGTCACTGAAAACAAAGTTTGTCCTTACTGACTGGGTTCAGCCCTTCAGAACTGACCACCTCTACATTAAGTAGTACTTTCCCAATTTTCTACCGTTTGCTGTTCAGAATTGGAGAAAACTGGAAAATAAGCAGGACGCTCCAACTAGAGCTCCTCCACTCCTTCTGTTTATTTCCAGTTTCCTTTTTTTTTTCCCTACCATTTTGGAGTTTTCTCTTTAAATAGGGTAGGCTGCAAGCCCGAGCAGTGTGGGGGATGGCCAGCAGGCTGCAGGCCCGAGCGGTGTGGGGGATGGCCAGCAGGCTGCAGGCCCGAGCGGTGTGGGGGGATGGCCAGCAGGCTGCAGGACCATGAAGAGCAGGGACAACAGGCGGGCTGCAGGTCTACAGAGCGGGGATGGCTGGCGAGCTGCAAGCCTACGCAGAGCAGGGATGGCCAGCAGATGGGAGGCCCGAGTGCAGCACAGACAGCCAGATGGCAATTCAATTCACACCAATAATAAATCAACAAAGAGTGGCTGATTTCACTGGACTTTGGAAAGTCTAAGGGCTCTGACAACATCCCAACAAAAGGTTGTGCTCTAGAATTAGTGATATTCCTCTGATCAAGTTGTTTCAATACATCTACAACATTGGCATTTCACTACCAATAGAGAAATTTGCCCAGGTATGTCCTGGACACAAAAAGTAGGACACATCCAACTCAGCCAATTACCGCCCCAGTCTACTCTCAATCAGCAAACTGATGCAAGGGGTCATTAGTTCTTTCTAATAGCCTTTACACTGGAATAACCTATTCATCGACACTCACCGAGTTTCGACCAGAGCCATATGGCTCCTGACCCTACTACACACCGTCTCATTCCAAACTTGGCCAAAAAAAAAAAGACGCAAGGCGAGAGTGTGACTGGTCAGCATCAAAGCCGCATCTGTCAGAGTACGGTATCAAGGAGTCCTAGCAACAACGAAGACAATGAGAATCAGGAAAAAGCTTATGGCAAATTTCCCCATGAGAGATTGGTTATCAAGGTTAGATCTCATGGAATACAAGGAGAACTAGCCATCTGGATACAGAAGGCTCAAACGATGGTGGTGGAGCATTGCTTTTCAGACTGGAGGCCTGTGACCAGTGGAGTGCCACAAGGATCAGTGCTGGGTTCCCTATTTTCCGTCATTTATTTAAATGAGCTGGATGAGAACATAGGCTGTATAGTTAGTAAATTTGCAGATGACACCAAAATTGGTGGTGTAGTGGGCATCTCTTTCATGCAGAGGGTGATGAGTGTATGGAATGAGCTGCCAGAGGAAGTGGAGGAGGCTGGTACAATTACAGCATTTAAGAGGCATCTGGATGGGTAAATGAATAGGAAGCGCTTGGAGGGATATGGGCCAAGTGCTGGCAAATGGGGCTAGACTAGGTTACGATATCTGGTTGGACTGAAGGGTCTGTTTCTGTGCTGTACATCTGTGACTGTGTGACTGATTTGCTGTGCTATAATACCTACCTCAGAAAAAAAGATGGTTGTGCTTTTTTGGAGATCAAATCAGTCTCCAAGTATCACTACAGGAGTTCCTCCGGGTAGTGCCCGGAAAATGCCATTCTTAGCTGATTCAATGGTCTTCCCGCAAATCATAAAAGTTCAGGAGTGGAGAATCATCTGCCCAGCACTATTGACCGGCAGGAAAAGCTCTCAAATGAACTGGTCAATGGTCAACCCCTTGTGTAATCCGACTCTTCAACATAGGCCATTATCCTCAGTCAACACATTAACCCAAAAGAAAACTTGGAATCGTTCCATACCAAGTTCAATGATCACCTGGGGTAACTACCTAGATGTAGGCACCACTGATCATCTATTAAAACTAAATCCATAAAGAAAACTATATCACAGCTGCACAAGCAAAGTTTTAATATCTTCTCACTCCAGGCAAATTGCTGTTACAAAAGCAGCATTAAAAAAACATGCAGAATAGCATTCACTGAATCTTAAATAGCAGCGAAAAAATAGACTGGAGAGCCTCAGGCATAAACAAACAAGCAGTTTGGAAGGAGCAGTTAATTTGTCCAGCAAATACAAAAGGAAAATGAGGTGCCTTCTACAAAATTTAATTTTCTTGATCAAACAGGAGCTTTCAATCAAATGTTTTCATTGCTTTTAGTACGGTCACCTTGCTGACTGCTTCTTCACTTCCTAGGCCTTCCAGACAAATCCAGCCCTCCACTGCACTCCAACCCAACTCCATATAGAAGAGGGCTTAAAAGATTCTTAGTGTTTCATCCGGACCTCTCTCTAAAGCCATCACAACCACCCAAATTCTCTTCCCTCAGAATCCAACAATGAGCTATCCACTTGTTCCTGTCATTCAGTCGTTGGCAATCATCTCTTCAGTACTACTTCACCTTACCGCAGAACACTCACCATAGACCAAATCGGTTTCTTTTGTGACCCTCAAAACTCTACTCGCTGGTTGCCTCATAATACCTCACTCAATTAACAGATTATGGCGTTGTGGAACTGGAAGAGCCATCTAACTGGACTAAAATGTTAACCATGTCCTTCTCTCCACAGATGTTGTCAGACCTTAGACCACAAGACTAAGAGGTAGGGGCAGAATTAGGCTATTTGGCACATTGAGTCTTCGCTGCCACTTGACAACGGCTGATACATTGCTCAATTCCATTCTCTTGCCTCCCCTCATAACCCTTGATCCCCTTGCTCATCAAGAACCTATTTATATATTCAATGACTTGGCCTCCATGGCCTTCTGTGGAAGCCAGATTCACCACCCTCAGGTAATGTCGCCACGGGGGACAGCACCTTTCATGGTAATCTCAGTGTGAGGAAATGAACACATGCTGTTGATATCACACTGCACTGTAAACCAGCCCTCCAGCCAATTGAGCAAAAAAAAAGACATTGCTGAGTTTCTCCAGTGTTGTGTTTCTTTCAGATTTTCAGCATCTGCAGTATTTTGCATTTATTCCAAAATTAGTACTGCTCAGCATGACTTCACATGCAACAACAACTCTAAGTTAAGAAACTGTCAGCGTAAAGAGGGATTTTGGGCAGACCTTATGGACTACGATAAACCAGTATGTGCTTGTGGTTTTGCTGCAGTTTGATAATAGGATTGTCAGCATCTTCAACTTCTGCAAAGACTGAAACACCAATTGTGTTTCCCCTCCCTCTCCACTTCACCAGTGAGCTACAAATACTTTGCAAATCTAACATCGCCATTCACAAGCATGTTGTTTTTCCAAGTAAATCCAAACCATCGCAGCTCTGAAACATGGGATCTAAAGCAGCCCAGAGCTTAAATGAGTGCATGCCACAACGGCACCTCATCTATTATTTTCCTCAGAGGGTGGAGTATGTTTGAAATTCCCTTCCCAAAAGTGCAGTAGATGCAGAACCTTTAGGCAGGGCTTGATAGATTCTTGATTACCAAGGGGATGAAAGAACATCCAGGTATACAGGAATGTGGAGTTGAGGTTAAAATCAGATTGGCCTGATCTTATTGAAAGATGGGAGCAAGCAGAGTGGCCTACTCTAATTTCTTGTTCATATGTTCATAAACGGAGTTAAGTCTTGGGATTACTCCAAGCGCCCCATCCCTTAAGGCTACGAATCAGAAGGTTTAAATAGTGAGGGCTGAAAGAAAGCCTTCTATTTAAGTTTAAAAAAAAAATCACACAATACCAGGTTATAGTCCAACCTAGTGGTGTTGTGAGATTTTTAAACTTTGTACACTCCAGTCCAACACCGGCATCTCCAAACAATTCCATTTAAGTAGCAACCTCATGTCATAAGATCAGAAACACTGGCATTCTGGGTGGACAAAGTTAAAACAAAATCACAACACTAGGTTATAGTCCTACAGGTTTAATTGGAAGCACTAGCTTTCAAAACACCACTCCTTCATCAGGTTGTTGTGGAGGACACAATTATAAAGACAGAATTTATAGCAAAAGTTTACAGTGTGATGTAACTGAAATTATACATTGAAAAATACTTGATTGTTTGTTGCATCTTTCATCTGTTCGAATACCATGATAGTTTCACTTCTTTCATATGTAAATCACAAAAAACTTTTTTTTTTTTTAAAAAGTTGCTTTCTCAGGTAGACTGTAACAATCGGTGTTAGCTAGACAATATGTTGAAGGTGTTAGAGCCCTGGGTAAGTTCCATACCCAGAGGGTGGGCCTCAACCAGGACCTTCAGTTCATGTCACACTACAGGTGACCCATTGCACTACACACACACACACACACACACACACACACACAGGCACCCTTAGACCACTGTTGTGGTTCTGTTCGCCAAGCTGGAAATTTGTGTTGCAGACGTTTCGTCCCCTGTCTAGGTGACATCCTTAGTGCTTGGGAGCCTCCTGTGAAGCGCTTCTGTGATCTTTCCTCCAGCATTTATAGTGATTTGAATCTGCTGCTTCCGTTTGTCAGTTCCAGCTGTCCGCTGCAGTGGTCAGTATATTGGGTCCAGGTCGATGTGCTGATTGATTGAATCTGTGGATGAGTGCCATGCCTCTAGGAATTCCCTGGCTGTTCTCTGTTTGGCTTGTCCTATAATAGTAGTGTTGTCCCAGTCAAATTCATGTTGCTTGTCATCTGCGTGTGTGGCTACTAAGGATAGCTGGTCGTGTCGTTTCGTGGCTAGTTGGTGTTCATGGATGCGGATCGTTAGCCGTCTTCCTGTTTATCCTATGTAGTGTTTTGTGCAGTCCTTGCATGGGATTTTGTACACTACATTGGTTTTGCTCATGCTGGGTATTGAGTCCTTCGTTCTGGTGAGTTATTGTCTGAGAGTGGCTGTTGGTTTGTGTGCTGTTACGACTGGGACAACACTACTATTATAAGACAAGCCAAGCAGAGAACAGCCAGGGAATTCCTACAGGCATGGCACTCATCCACAGATTCAATCAATAAGCACATCGACCTGGACCCAATATACCGACCACTGCAGCGGACAGCTGGAACTGACAACCGGAAGCAGCAGATTCAAACCACTATAAATGCTGGAGGAAACATCACAGAAGCGCTTCACAGGAGGCTCCCAACAATGAGGATGTCACCTAGACAGGGGACGAAACGTCTGCAACACAAATTCCCAGCTCGGCGAACAGAACCATAACAACGAGCAACCGAGCTACAAATCTTCTCAGACTTTGAACCCTTAGATCACTCTACACTCACGCATACACATATACACTCAACCCCCCACCTCAGACAGACAGACAGATAGACAGACAGATACACACACACACAGTCCTACAGACAGACAATCCCACTCTCTCACAAGCACCCCCTCACAGACTTAAGACACTACACTCACACACAAAGACCCACACACATATTTTGTGGGGTGAATTTGCACTTGCAGAGTTACATTGTACTTTGCTCAAAAACATGAATTCTTATCTCACTTTTTAGATTAGAATCAGTCTAACAGACAGAACACAGAAGGCTAACACCTTCAACATACAGCTAACACCAATTGTTACAGTTAACCCGAGAAAGCAACATTTTAAAAAAAGGTTTTGTGATTTACAGATGAAAGAAGTGAAACTATCATGGGATTCGAACAGATGAAAACAAGGTATTTTTCAATGTATAATTTCAGTTACATCACACTATTAAACTTTTGCTATAAATTCAGTGTCGTACAATTGTGTACACCACAACTACACGATGAAGGGGTGGCGCTCCGAAAGCTACTGCTTCCATTAAACCTGTTGGACTATAACCCAGTGTTGTGTGATTTTTAACTTTGTACACCCCAGTCCAACACCGGCATCTCCAAAATCATTCTGGGTGGAAGAATCAATATTGACATGTCAAATAGTTCTATGTGCAAAAGGGGCCCAACCCTTAGGTGTCAATCAGATGAAAAACACAAAGATGGGAGGATATTCAACCAATGAACACTAGGAGCCAGTATAACAGTTTGTCAGGAATAGCTACATCTGACTGATCAAATTTTACGATTACTAAACAGATAAGGAGAGTCCAACACTGGCATCTCCAAAATCATTCTGGGTGGAAGAATCAATATTGACATGTCAAATAGTTCTATGTGCAGTGGAGCCCAACCCTTAGGTGTCAATCAGATGAAAAACACAAACATGGGAGGATATTCAACCAATGAACACTAGGAGCCAGTATAACAGTTTGTCAGGAATAGCTACATCTGACTGATCAAATTTTACGATTACTAAACAGATAAGGAGTTAGTGATAATGATGACGACTTTAGGCCTGCATTGCTGGCATCTCAAATGAAAACACACAAACCACCATTTCAAAAGGGAATAGAACTTGGTCATCTAGATTAAGAGATTGTGTAGTTTCATACTTTACATGGGAGGGTGTCTTGCGGCTTCAGACCATGTGACATTTTTGCTCAAACTGTCTCCACACACAGACAAAAGACCTTCTCAGAAAGCAAAACAGAAGTTGCTGGAAAAGCTCAACAGGTCTGGCAGCATCTGAGAAGAGAAATCAGAGTTAACGTTTCAGATTGAGAGGCCCTTCCTCAAAACTAATGGTAGTTGGGAAAATGTCAGTTTATATGTAGATGATTGGGTAATGCGGGGGGATAAGGAGTAAATGATAGGTGGGAATAGACACCAAAAGAGAGGGAACAACAGTCGGACAGATGAAGGAGTAGATAACGAACTGGCTAGGAGGGTGAACAGCTATTAACAGGGACTCTCCTCTACATCAGAGAGACCGAACACAAACGCGTGGAATGGATCAGGGAACACTTTTGGTCAAGATGCAATAATCAACCCCACCTTCCTGTGGCCATCCACTTTAACTCCCCTAAGGACATATCCATTCTAGACCTCCTCCACAAAGCCACCTGCAAACGGGAGGAGGAACATCTCATCTTCCGCCTCAGGAATCTACAACCACACAGCACAAACACTGAACTCATCAGTTTCCAAATTTCCCCTCCCCCACCCATCCCAAATCCAACCCTCCAACTCAAATCCGCCCTTTTGACTTGTCCATCTTCCTTCCCACCCGTCCGCTTCTCTCTCAACCTTCCCCAGTCCTGCCTAAAGTGTCAACTCTCTTGCTCCTCAGATGCTACCTGACCTGTGCCTTTTCCAGGGCCACACTACTTCAACAGATTTCTCCAGCACCTACAGTCCCCATGGTCTCATGTGTGGACAATTAGTGGCTAACAATGGGTTGTGTGTAATAGCAGACTGTGCGATAACAAGGCTTGACACGTGGGGGTTGGGGTAAGGACATGGGAGAGCTTAAGAGCTGAAGTTATTAAACTCAATACTGAGTCTGGAGGGCTGCAGGATCTCAGAGCAGAAAATGAGATGCTGTTCTTCCAGTATGCGCTGCAACAGGGAACATGGTACTATGGTGTCTCCACATTGAAGACCATACACACACTGGGTGACCACTCTCCAGAACATCTCCACTCAATCCTCAGGCCTGACCCTGAACTTCCAGTGACCTATCACTTTAATTCTGGAATTTGCTCACACTGGCCTTTCAAATTACTGCATTGTTCCAGGAAAGCTCAATATTGCTACAAGAGCGAACCTCGCCACTAAGCAACATACCTTGTAGAAGTTTATAAAATCATAGGCACATGGGCAGCACAGCGGTTAGCACTGCTGCCTCACAGCGCCAGAGACCCGGGTTCAATTCCCGCCTCAGGCGACTGACTGTGTGGAGTTTGCACGTTCTCCCAGTGTCTGCGTGGGTTTCCTCCGGGTGCTCCGGTTTCCTCCCACAGTCCAAAGATGTGCAGGTCAGGTGAATTGTCCATGCTAAATTGCCTGTAGTGTTAGGTAAGGAGTAAATGTAGGGGTATGGGTGGGTTACGCTTCGGCGGGTCGGTGTGGACTTGTTGGGCCGAAAGGCCTGTTTCCACACTGTAATGTAATCTAATTTAATGGGTCCGATGAATAGTGAAGGTCTTTTTCCCAGGGTAGGGGAGTCCCAAACTAGAGGTTTAGGGTGAGAGGGAAAAGATTTAAAAAGGGACCCAACTTTTCCACACAGAGGGTGGTGCGTGTATGGAATGAGCTGCCGAAAGTAATGGTAGAGGCTGGTACAATCACAATTACAGCATTTAAAAGATATCTGGATGGGTACATGAATAGGAAGGGTTTAGAGGGATATGGTCCAAATGCTGGCAAATGGGACTAGATGAATTTAGAATATCTGATCGGCATGGATGAGTTATACCGAAGGGTCTGTTTCCATGCTGCATGTCTCCAAGACTCTATATCCTAATGAGAGTTGCTACACTTTTGCCACTATGGGGAGAACTGCTGCTACTTTCCTCTTTCCTGGTAGAGATCTACAGGACTGATGGGTCTAGCGTAGCAGAGGATAACCACTTGCTGGTCTAATACAAGAAGAGAAACTCTAATCTTAAATAAGATATAGTTTATTACATAGAACATAGAAAAGTACAGCACAGAACAGGCCCTTTGGCCCAGGTTGTTGTGCAGAGGTTTAATCCCAATGTAAAATATAGTTACGTAACCTACACATCCCTCAACTCACTGCTTTCCACATGCATGTCCAGCAGTCACTTAAACATCCCCAATGACTCTGCTTCCACCACCACATTCCATGCATTCACAACTCTCTGCATAAAGAACCTACCTCTGACATCTCCTTTGTACCTTCCTCCGAATATCTTCAAACTATGACTCCTCGTACCAGTCAATCCTGCCCTGGGGAAATGCCTCTGGCTAATGACTATCTAGACCGCTATTATTTTGGATACATGTGAACAGCTTAGTACAAGCTACCGGATGTTGGTCTCAGTGCCAACACCAACAGCTTCACCAATGTGTATGAGAGCGTAGGCCTTGTACTAAGCATTCCTTTTTAAAAAAAAGGGTCCTCTACCAACCTGCCCAGTCACAGTGGTTATTTTGATGAGTGACAGACAGTACAATCAGGTCTTAGAAAAGATTAATCACTTTCCATACCATAGGAGCCTACTGTCCACAAGGGCAGACATTCACAATGTGGTTTAACCCAGCCTTCTGTGTAACAGGGCACATTCCAATCACCTAAAAAGGAGACTGTTTGAAGACCCAGACCACAAATCCAACTCTAAACTCTCAGTCTATAGTGATCCATTACAATAGTGACACCCACCTCTATGTATGGCTCAGGAGATGTGAACTATGTACTGTAGACACTTCAAAACGCAGGAGAGGTACCAGCAGCAGCAGCATAGACCTACCAGTATCAGTATTCTTACACTCTAGCCAACAATCCCCCAGAATTAACCATCTCAATCAGCTCTATTCAGTGGGCCACAGGCCTGACACAAAATTCCCAAAACAAGTGTTCAACTCAGACCTTCACACGAACAAGCTAACCCCAGGAAGGCAGATGAGGTGCATGAAGGGACACCCTCAAATATTCTTCAAAAACAATTGACACCTGGGAAATCTTTGCTCAAAACCATCCAAAGTAGAGGGAAAGCAGCTGAGAAGGATCTGTTCATGAAGTCTCATTGCTAAGCTGAAGTCAAAAGGGGTGAGAGAAAGGAGCATGCAGCCAACCTCCACCCTCTACCCACCAACCATTGTGTGCCCTATTCATGGGCCAATCAGAGACCAATGCTGCCTTCTTATAGGAAAGTACTCTGAACAACAAGCCAATCAGAGTGTCAAGGTCACCAGGCAGCCCATCCCTTCCAGACTTCCTTACCAATGGAGACTGGAGGACAGCAGCTCTTGTGGCAGAAACAGTATCTACTGGATTTACAGGATCATCGAGCAATCTAGGCCACACAGTGCACAATTATTAGGAGAATGCAGTTGTGGGGAAAAGATAGCTGTCGGCAAGCCCTTCCTTCCCAACGTCTCATCCCTTCTTCAGGCACTGATACCAATGGCAGCAAAAGGAGGCCTTCAAGTGGTCCTTAACTGGCCATATAAAAATACTGAAACTTACAGAATACTGAACAGCCTGGACAGAGTGGACTTTAGGAAGATGTTTCCATTGGCAGGAGAGATGAGGACCCAAGGGCACGGCCTTAGAGTAAAGGAAAGGTCCTTTAGAATGGGGATAAGGAGAAGCTCCTTCAGCCAGAAAATGGTGAATCTGGGGAATTCACTGCCACAGAAGGCTGGGGAGGCCAGGTCATTAAGTATACTTAAATCAGAGATATGTTCTTGATTGCCAAGAGGATCAAGGGTTACGGGGAGAAAGTGGAAAAAATGGGGTTGACCAACTATGATCGAATGGTGGAGCAGACTCGACAGGCCGAATGACCTAATTTCTGCTCCTATGTCATATGGTTTTATTATGGTCTTATGGACTTCAGCTAACACCAGTTGAAAAGGTTGGTCAGCGTCCCCACCTGCCAAGATCCTAATTCAGCAGGAAACAGGAAAGCAGCAGGCTTCAGGTAAACGATGATGCTGCCTCCAAGGGGAGCAGAAGATTTTTGTCAGAGGCAACAATGAGTAGAGCCAGAGTTCCCAAATGTTCTGGAAAAGGTGCTTATGGGTAAAAAAGATGAAGGAGGAGTCGTCGAAATGAAAGATAAATAGTTATTATTTCTACCTTGAATAATTAATGGAAGTGCTTGTTTTTGCCACAGGGCAGATAGAACAGTCACCCATTTTTGAGATCAGGTTACAGGCTTCCCTGTTAAAAGGCATGAGATCTGTGGCCAGCTGAGAGGTTGAGAGCAAGAGGGAGCAAGCCAACCAGACTAACAGCTTAACATCATTCACTAGATAGTATAGTTTGGAGTTATACTCAGATTGAAAAAATTTGTAACAATGTTGAAAAATCTGTATAAAACTTACAGCAAGAGGGGGAAAAAAAAACTTAGCAGTTTAACCCTCACTTTGAGCACCGATTTTGGAATTACAGGTTACCTCAGCTGGCAAACCTAAAGGGAAACAATCCTTTGGAAACTTGGAGCAACCATAAATTGTTGGTGATAAGAGCTGTAATTCATGGAGTAAGAGAAATATGGGGTCAGTAAAAGGGAGTCTTTTATTGCTTGAGTTTAAAGTACAAGTTGCTCATAAAAAAAGTGTTTAGACCAGTATTTTTACAGTCATGTATTACAATAAAAAACTGAAACATACGATCTGCAAATGTCTTTCCTTCAGCTATTAACTGGAAGTTTGATTACTTTAAAAGCTATATCTGAGACTGTAACAATACCTCAATTTTAACATCCCATTCAAAGACCTACAACAGTGCAGGACTCCACCAACAAGTCACTGGAGCACCAAGCTAGGCTGACATTCAAAGCCCTTAAGTGTGTCCTTCAATCTCAGTTAAGACACACACATCTGATACACAATAATATACTGGTGGGAAGTTTCTGCTTGCTCTGATCCACACATCACAATAAAATCTGGATGGTAGCCAGAGAATCTGGTATGCTCACATAACATTCTGACATTGGTACAACGTGTTTCAGCAATTACATCAATAACACTTCAGGGTGAAATCTATTCACCTATCAGACTTGCTTTAGAGTTGCACTGACTAGAACTCTGCTCCTAGCTAATGTGCACGTAACAATATGCATTGGATCAAATCCTTGTCCTGCAGCCAATTAGCTGGTGCCCTGTACTAAGACTAGAGTTAACTTGAAGCACTCTATTAGGGAAGAAATGGGAGGATAGGAGGACACTGGAGGCAAGTTTGACGATGGTTTTACAAACAACTAAGCTTCAAATTTTTCTTATACTTGTTCATGGGATGTGGGAGTAACATTTATTGTTTTAATCTTTGCATTAGCAACAAATCTGGTCTAATATTGTTGATTTCTTCATCCAAGTAATTAATTAACATAGTTGAGTAAGTGGTGGAGACCCCAAACACTTCACCCTCACCTCCTACACCCAACCTTCACGTTGTGGTTGGGGTCAAGTTGACAATGACCAGAATATTGCTGAAGGGAAAAGCAAAGGCATGCATTGCTCGAGCTCCTTGTTTTCCTAATGACGCAAATATTTCAATCAAACAGGAAAAACAAAAGATAACATTTCAAATAATAGTTCAGTTCAGCTTTATATTAGGCCTTTCACAGAAAATGGTCAGCCGATTAAAAGAGAGCACAAGAAAAATGTTGCAAATAATGTAAAAATGAACACAACATCTATTTTACTAACTGGTTAAAATTCAGAAAGGACACAGCAAAAGATTAGGAACCCAAATGAAATAGAGCCCACAAAGGAATGACTATTGTATGCATATTTATTTCCCTTTGTTTTCACTGTAGATACCACCAATCTCTCAGAATAATGGCAGTAGCAAAATCAGAGATGTATAGAACATCAGTAAAAAAGTTGAAATCTTGCACAGCCCAGATAAGATTCTATCTTGGGTTGCGAAGGGAAAGGAGGGTGGAAATAGCAGAGGATTTGACTCAAGGTGAGCTTCTGACCAAATAACCATAGCCTTTCCAAGAGCACCTATTTCATTGTAAATAAAACCACACAGGCTCTCACCCAGCTCCACACACCTGCTGTAAAATTAAGCACCATTCCTTTGCTACTTCTAGAGTCAACCGACCAAGGTATTCCTGGCTTTAGTCCCCCACTGTATGGCAGTGGCTCAGTGGTTAGCACTGCTGCCTCACTGTGCCAGGGTCCTATTTTCGATTCCATCCTCATGCAACTGTCTGTGCAGGGGATTTGCATATTCTCTTGTTGCTGCTTGGGTTTCCTCCAGATGCTCCGATCTCCTCCCACAGTCCACAGATGTGCATGCTAAGTGGGTTAGCTATGGGAAATGCAGGGTTACAGGAAGTGCATGCGCGCGTGCATGTGCATGCGATGCTCGTCCGAGGGTTGGCATGGACTTGATCAGCTGAGTGGCCTGCTTCCATACTGTAGGGATTCTATGATTAATTTGAGATCATCCTTGCCCATCTTCTGATTACAGCAAGGAATCCTGTTCACCATCTTCCCGGGGCTCACTGACCTATTTGGCAACATCTCAATTCTAACATTCTTATGCTGCTTTCTCAAATCCATCCATGGTCCCTTGGGAGGAAAAGATGTGAAGTCGCGACTAACTTGCAGGTGCAGGAACAGAGAAGCTTAGGGGATAAGCACACAAACCTTTGACACATCAGATCAGCTACTGTCATACTGAATTACGGAGTAGGTTTGAAAGGGCAGTATGGGCCCATTTTGATGCATATTTCGCTCAGAAGCAGGAGTAGGCCATTCTGCTGCTCAAGCTTGCCCCGCCATTCAATAAGACCACAATGTAACGCACATTCCCATACTTAGCGGGACGCTCAAAGTTGATTCTGAAGTTTGTCTTTAAAAATCCTGCTCAAGTGTAATCAATGTTCTGACCTGATGGAGGAAAGGCCATCGATAAAGCAGTTGAAGAGGGATGGAACTAGGACACTACCCTGAGGAACTCTTACAGAGATGTTCTGGAACTGAGATGACCAACCTCCAACAACCACAACCATCTTTCCATGTGCCGGGTATGAATCCAACCAGCGGAGTGTTTGCCGCCACTCCCATGGACTCCAGTTTTGCTAGGGCACCTTGATGTGGCCTTTATGTCAAGGCTGTCACTCTTATCTTGCTTCTGCAATTCAGCTCCTTTATCCATGTTTGAATCAAGGCTGTAATAAAGCTGTCGCTGAGTGAAACCCAAACCAGGCAGCACTGAGCAGGATATTGCAGTGCAACGGCTGTTTGATATCACTCAACAACAATATCACTGGATGATCGAGAGTAGACTGATGGGATGGTATCTGATCAGTTGGATTTATCCTTCGGTGTACAGGACGCACCTGGAAAAGCTTTCCTCCTTGTTGGTAGATGCCAGTGTTGTAGCTGTGCTGGAACAACTTGGCAAAAGGCATGACAAGTTCTGGAGCATAAGTCTTCAGTACTATCACCACAATGTGGTCAGGGCCCATAGAGTCATAGATATTACAGCACAGAAACAGACCCTTCAGTCCAACCCATCCATGCCGACCAGATATCCTAACCTAATCTAGCCCCACTTGCTAGCACCCGGCTCATATCCCTCCAAACCCTTCCTATTCGTCTACCCAGCGATGCCTTTTAAATGTTGCCAATGTGCCAGCCTCCACCACTTCCTCTGGCAGCCCATCCCACACATGCACCACCCTCTGCATGAAAAGTTGTCCCTTTTAATTCTTTCCCCTCTCATGCCCTAAACCAATGCCCTCTCGTTCTGGACTCCCCCACCTCAGGGGAAAAGACTTGTCTATTTACCCTATCCATGCCCCTCATTACTTTATAAACCTCTAAGGTCACCCCTCAGCCTCCAACAATCCAGGGAAAACAGTCCCAGCCTTTTCAACCTCTCCCTATAGCTCAAATATAGAAAAAAACCACAAGGAATTCTGTGATGTAATGTAATTCCAATGCACTAGCAATCCAGATGCCCAGGCCATTTCTAAGAAGGTGGATTGAAATTCTACAGTGGCAGGTGGTGGAATTTAAATTCTATTCATAATATCATTATAAAATAATGCCTGATTTAAGCTAAAAATCACTTTTCTAAAACATGTGTGGTTCATTAAGACTTGAATATAAAAGCAAGGATATACTTCTGGGACTCAAAGTCTCTGGTCAGACCACAACTGGAGTATGCTGCACAATTTTGGGCCCCATATCTCAGGAAGGATGTACTAGCCCTAGAGTGTGTTCAGAGAAGGGTCATGAGAATGGTCCCAGGTATGAAAGGCTTAACATATTAGCAACGTTTGTGGGCTGTGGGGTGTATACTCGACAGGGTTTAGAAGGAAGTGTGTGTATATATGTGTGTGTGTGTATGTGTGTATGGGATGGGAAGTGAGGAATCTAATTGAAACATACAGAATACTGACTGGCCCAGACAGAGCAGATATTGGGAAGATGTTTCCATTGGTAAGTGAGACTACAAGGGTAAGGGGAAGACCTCCTAGAATGGAGATAAGGAGAAATCTCACCAGCTAGAGAGAGTGGTGAATCTATGGAACTCATTGCCACAGAAAGCTGCGGAGGCCAGGTCATTGAGTATATTTAAGACGTGGATAGATAGATTCTTGAGTATCAAGAAGATCAAGGCTTATGGGGGAAAGCAGAAGGAGAATAGGGATGAGAAACTTATCAACCATGATTGAATGGCACAGCAGACTCGAACTAAATGGCCTAATTTCTGCTCCTATGTCTTACGGTCTTATTAAAGTTCTTTAGGGAAGGAAATCTGCAATCCTTACCTGATCTGGTCTCCAGATCTACAGCAATATGGTCGATTGTCATCTGCCCTCCAAAACTGCCAAGGCAAGACTTCAAGTTACCCCCCCCCCCCGGTGTGCATTTTTCATTCATGGGATGAGGGCACTGCTGGCTAAACCAGCATTTACCACCCATCACTAATTGGCCAGAGGGCAGTTAAGATTCAACCACATTACTGTGGGTCTGGAGTCACGCATAGGCCAGACCAAGTAAGGACGGCAGTTTCCTTCCCTAAAAAGGGCATTAGTGAACGAGATGCGTTTTTCCAACAACCAGCAATGGGTTTGAGACCATTAATCTCAGATTTTTATTGAATTCACATTCCATCATCTGCTAAGGAGGGATTCAAACCCAGGTCCCCGAATTAACAGTCCAACGATGATACCACTAGGCCACTATCCTTGAACATAGGGAAGTCAATAAGTGATGGACAACAAATGCCATTTTCAGTGATGTCCACATCCCAAAGAATAAATTTGAAAAAATAAAAATGCAATGCAGGAATGAGAGATTAAAAGCAACACCAGAACAAAAAAAAAAGAGTCAGGACATTTAGCAACAGGACTGAAAACCTACAGTGATTTCTTCTTGAGGAAGAAGTTCAGAGCTCTAAAAAAGGTTAACCTAGATGTAACTGGATGATAGACACCACTGAACAGTTGCAGATAAGCTACAGTGGATGTATAAGAATGGCATAAAGCAGATGAGTGTGACACACCATGATAGACGCTCGCTTGGCAAAAACAGCAGTATTGCATTCCACGGTCGTCAGTCTGGCGAGATGCTATTAAGTAGTATTTGAGTCACAGTGTATTCATACCAAGAACAAAAACAATTGATAAAGTATGCAAGAGCAAAGGTTGTTAATAGTATAGAGCTCCGATAAGATGAATAGGATACATGCATTTAAGATGGCACTACAGTAATTTGCCAAGGCTCCTGAGGCAGCACCTGTCAAATCTGTGGGGAGACCACCACCAACAAGATACCTGCAAGCCACACACTATCCTGACTTCGAAATATGTAATTGTTCCTTCACTGTCGCTGGATAAAGATGCCGAAAGTCCCTCCCTAACAGTTTACCTACAGCACATGGACTGCAGCAATTCAAGATGACACCATCTCTCAAGGACAACTAGGGACAGACAATAAGTGCTGGACCAGACAGCAACACCTGTGAATTTCCTATGAATGAACGAACTGAAGAGTGGGATGGTGGAGAGATAAGTGAGATAAATACCCCAAGGAGAAAGGGATAAAAGGAAATACTGAGCAGATGAGGTGGCCAATTGAAGCATCAACCGTTTGATGAGCCAGCTTCCATGCTGTACTCTACCTATAATTCTAACTCTCATAACAATCTGCATTGTTCTGCAGCACCAATTCATTCTGAACAACCTGGAAGTTTCCCTACACGAGACAGAAGCTAGCAACAAAAGATTTCTAGAAAACTGGGTCAGTCAACGCACAGAGAAGGAAGCGAGACCAGTCATTCTAACCAGGCACAAACAACAAAAGCAACGCTCCAATGAGGCACAGATCAGTTTCAATAAAACATTCATTGGAGGCTTCACTTCCGATATAAATCGAACGAGTTGAACCAAGGGGGCATCAATGACATATATGGAACTGTAAGCTGCACCATTAACAGTCTCTCTGAACACCGAGCTGCCTGTTCCACCCTGCCAGTAGTCACACTTGCTTGAAAAGGGCAATTGTCCGAGCACAGTCAAGATGAAAGAAGCCTGTGCACATCTCTTTCAGAGTTTCAGGTCAAGCCCAGGTCACAAAAGCAGGAAATAGCTGCAGAAAAAACATTCCAAGCCCTGCAACCAAGAGCAGGGGAGGAGTTGGAGACCCCACGATTTTGTACAGAAAGAAACTGACTCATCTGGCTCAGGCATATGAAAAGATTAAGTTAAACAATTCTGTCTTTTTTTTTTAAGAAAAATGAAATACATGTTAAAATCTACTAAGGTAGGCCACCTCCCTCCCATCCCAGTGAGTAAATCCAGTGGCTAATCAGCCATTTAGGCTGAAGACCTCCAGATTAGGAGAATTGGCCCTGCTAAATTGCCCAGTGTTCAGGGATGTATAGGTTAAGCTGCATTAGTCAGGGAAAATGTAAACTGATAGGGTAGGGTAGGGGAAATGGTTTGCCAGCCCTTGGTCCATATCCCTCTAAACCTTTCCTATTCATATACCCATCCAGATCCCTTTTAAATGTTGTAATTGTACCAGCCCCCAGCACTTGCTCTGTCAACTCATTCCATACACGCACCTCCCATTGCATGAAAAAGTTGCCCCTTAGGTCTCTTAAATCTTTCCCCTCTCACCCTAAACCTATGCCCTCTAATTTTGAATTACCCCCCCCAGGGAAAAGATTTGGTTTGTTTATCTATCCATGCCCCTCATGATTTTGTAAACCTCTAAGGTCACCCCTCAGCCTCCGACATTCCAGGGAAAACAGCCCTAGCCTATTCAGCCTCTTTCTATAGCTCAAATCTGCCAACCCTGGCAACATCCTCATAAATCTTTCCTGAACCCTTACAAGGTTCACAGGAATTATTGATAAGTAAGGATTGCCAATTTGCAGACAGCAAGATGGGATAAGAGAAGAGCAACAACCAGATCATACATTTCCTCTCACTTTGCTGAGGAATAAAATATTCAGAAGGACTTCCCTTTAAATTAGGATCCTTCATGCCCATCCAAATTAGCAGACAGTTATCAGTTCTGAAATGGGGGAACTGAGTGTTAGACTGGAGTGGACAAAGTTAAAAATCACACAACCCCAGGTTATAGACTAAGTTCCAAAAGCTAGTGCTTCCAAATAAACTTGTTGGATTATAACCTGGGGTTGAGAGATTTTTAACAGTTCTGAAGAAGAGTCACTGGACTAACAGTCAGTCACACAGCATGGAAACACACTCTAGCCGAGCCCATCCAAGCTGACTAAGCTTCCCAAACTAAACTAAGTCTCTCTTGCCGGAGTTTGGCCCATATCCCTCCAAACCTATCCGAATCATGTGCCTGTCCTAATTTCTTTTGAATGTTGTAACTGTACCTGCATCTAGCACTTCCTCTGGCAGTTCATTCCAGATATGAACCATCCCGTGTAAAAAAAAAAGTTATCTTTCTCCCCCCACCTTAGACCTAGTTTTGAACACCCATACCTTCAGAATATGAACTCTGTTTTACTCCCCCACAAGACCTGTTAAGTTTTGCCATCATCAATTTCTGTTTTTGCTCCAAAGTTGGACATTTATATTGAAAAGGTGAAAGTTCTAGCACAGCACCGGAATGGCAGAGTTAGTCACAAGGAGATAAGCCCAGACAAGTGAATGTAGACCAAGGTCAAGATGCAACTCAAGCCCTTTGTGTTCCACAGATTATCAAGCTTGCAGCTTTCCCCCCTCACAAGTAATCTTCTAAATATTGATTAAACCTAAAGTTAATGCTGATCTCTGCCTCTGCACACCTACTCCACAGCTGTAACATTGCATTCCTTGCTCAATTCTATTATCCTAGCGCATTTTGTATGGTATGATCTGCTTGTACAGCATGCAAAACAAACCTTTTCAATGCACCTAGATACATGTGACAAATTATAAATAAACCAAATAAATCTGTTGTTTAAGTGTGCTAGTATAATTCAAAACAGTTTGGATTTGGTTAACAGAGGACAGGTTGAGAGATGAATCCCAGAGGCCTGTGAGAAATGCTTCCTGCTCAGCTCTTCCTTACGGGATGATGATGATCAGGAAAAGCCCTCTGACTCTCAGAACTGCATTTATTTTAGGCGAAAGGTTCAAAGACAATTGAAGGCGTGCGTTATAAATTACACTGCCTGTGAGAGGAAATGGATCAAAGAGTCACTTTTAAAAAGGGAATCGGATAAATATTCAAAAAGGAAAGCTTCACAGGTCAATTTAAAAAAAGGCAGCAAAGACATACAAGTCAGATAGCGCTCTCAAAGAGTGGAGAGTATAAAAGGGACCGAATGGCCTCCTCCTGGCTGTATGAATTCGTGATGAGTCGTGACAACTATGTAGCTGAAGTTAGAAGAGATTTTTCTTACAATGGGGGAAAGAGAGGGAGTATGTCTGACATGACTCCAATAATGATGGTTCAGACCACTTCCCTAAAATACATTTGTAAAGCTCCTACCATGCAGTATCACTTGAAGTCCAGATATGACAAATCAAGTGAGGAGCTGATTGCGCACAAATCTTCCATTACTTAATATTAATACCAGATCTAAAAGAAACCATGGTTAATCAGGTCTGTCAACCCCGAAACAATACTTTGTAAAATGAGGGCTCAACTCCAAGAATCTGACTTGGCAAAATGTACTCAGTCATCTCTATAAAACAGCTCAAAACCCTGTCCTTCTGTTGATCCATTGAGATTGCTGCACTTTTCATCAGAAAGAAGCACCCCGTCGCTGTTCAGCCACTGACATTAGAGACATGCAGCACAGTCCACAGACCTCAGTGGTCTCCTTACTGAAGGGAGTCAGTATTCCCATTAGGGGTGAGTAATATCCTGTGTGAGATAGAGCAGAATGAACAGTTACGTAGAGAGGCTAGACTCAATTAGGTAACCTCTCATGGTGGTCATGGGATTTAGTCATTCAACCTCAATGTTTAAAAGAATGTGATGTTTGTCACGACTACAACAGCAACTATTAAAGTCCAGCAGATACCTTGAATCCACCAATATGGTGGATAGTGAAGCCTTTAACTTGCTCTCACTTAGAAACAGAGAACTTAGCACAAGCTCAACGCTTGTTTGCGCAATGAAATAGCAATTTTTCACAATGTTTATTTGTTCCAGCCTGTGTCTGTATCTATTCACATTTTAAAGCCTAATGAATGCAGAAATAGGCAGCTGGGGTGTAAGTAGCTATAAATCTTTACACTTTCTTGGATCTCACAATATTTATAGCGCCAACAGATTTAAGACACATTTTGGTCTGTGAGATTAGTATCTGATCTTTATGCTCCCAGAAACTGCCCTATTTCCAATCTTCAGTCAATAGATGCACTTCCCAGCTTGCACACGCTACCCTTCATTCCCAGATACCACAGCCTTTTCAAACAGACCATTCCACAAAGGTACATTTTCAGCGCGAGACTGAAGCTTCAAGATGCAGACAATTACTTTCCAAATCACCAAATTTTAAGCGGCAAAAGCAGAAATTACAGGAGAAACTCAGCAGATCTGGCAGCATCTGTGGAGGGAAAGCAGATAGTTTCAGATCTTGCAACCCTTCTACAGAATTCAAGATCTGTTCTGAAGAAGGGTTATTGGAACCAAAGCGTAAACTCCGCTTTCCCTCTGCAAATGCTTTTATATTTCTGATTTCCAGCATCCACAGCATTCTTTCAGTTTTCCAAAGTTAAGTTTGCAAAAGAATACTGAGCTGCAAAAGGAAACAAAAACATAAGCAGCGAGCAAACCATTCAAACCATTGTTTTGAATGATGGAACTGGCTCAATCATGGTAGATCTTCTGCTTCAGCTATAATTTTCCAACTATCCCCTATATTTCATAGTGCCTGGAGAAGCCAAAGACGTACTGCTTTCAGCCTTAAATATATTGAAAGGTGGACTATCCATAAACCTCGAGGTAATACAATTCCAAAGATCCAAATTCTCAGTGAAGAGTCTTCTCCACACCGGAGCATGAAAAGGCTGTAGGCTGTGTTCTGGATTCCCCAGTCAGGGGAAACATGCTCAAGCAGCTACCCTTTAAAGGCCCTTCAATGATTTATAACAAAAGCACCTTTCATTCTTCAGAAGTGCATAGGCCAAATTTACTTCACACTCTCTCTCTCGCCTCAAGTCCACTCCTCCCAAAACCAAATCTAGCCAATCTTTCACTTTATCGTCACCACAGTGGACAAATATCTCGTCTGCCCCTTGCCCTCCTGATTAAATTCCAAAATAACTTTGTATTCAAAGTTTGTGAGAAGATTTGTAGCTCGGGTGATCGTTGCTGTGGTTCTGTTCGCCGAGCTGGAAGTTTTTGTTGCAAACATTTCGTCCCCTGTCTAGGTG
Organism: Chiloscyllium plagiosum; assembly: GCF_004010195.1. Taxonomy (NCBI): domain Eukaryota; kingdom Metazoa; phylum Chordata; class Chondrichthyes; order Orectolobiformes; family Hemiscylliidae; genus Chiloscyllium; species Chiloscyllium plagiosum. The sequence continues at coordinate 6,171,636 of NC_057728.1, forward strand.
ACATCCTCAGTGCTTGGGAGCCTCCTGTGAAGCGCTTCTGTGGTGTTTCCTCCGGCATTTATAGTGGCCTGTCCCTGCCACTTCCGGTTGTCAGTTTCAGCTGTCCGCAGTAGTGGCCGGTATATTGGGTCCAGGTCAATGTGTTTGTTGATGGAGTTGTGGATGAGTGACATTCTTCTAGGAATTCCCTGGCTGTTCTCTGTTTGGCTTGCCCTATAATGGTAGTGTTGTCCCAGTCAAATTCATGATATCCACGAACATCAACTAGCCACGAAACAACACGACCAGCTATCCCTAGTAGCCACACACGCAGACGACAAACAACATGAATTTGACTGGGACAACACTACCATTATAGGGCAAGCGAAACAAAAACAGCCAGGGAATTCCTAGAGGCATGG
>NC_057728.1:6172652-6195497 GCF_004010195.1 Chiloscyllium plagiosum
TGCTAAATTGCCCGTAGTGTTGGGTAAGGGGTAAATGTAGGGGTATGGGTGGGTTACGCTTCGGCGGGTCGGTGTGGACTTGTTGGGCCGAAGGGCCTGTTTCCACACTGTAAAGTAATCTAATCTAAAACTTTGTATTGTCAGTCACTTAGAGCAAGGGGAAAAATGATTACAGAAATAAGGTGCGAGGCAGCCTCTAGTGTTTTGTCTCTACCCTAGTAGGAACAGTATTTAATGAATGTTTAAGACGGAGTGCAGTGACAGGATAAAAGGTAGAACGTTATATACACTTAGTTTCTATTTCAAAAAGAGAATAGCAAGGTGACAGTTGCAAGGAAGAGAATAGTGCGAACATTTGTCACTTCATAGTTAGGACAGGGAGACAGAATGCTGGAGAAACTCAGCAGGTCTGGCAGCATCTGAAGAGAAAGAGAAATCGAATCACATGATGAACTCTCTCTCTACAGATGCTGCCTGACCTGCTGAGTTTCTCCAGTACTCTCAGTGTTTGTTTCGGATTTCCAGCATATGCAATATTTTCCTCCAATAAATGCTACATTTTTCACTCCCCTTTTCACAACCCCTTCTTCAATCTAGTGAAACCAGTAGTAGCCGCCTCTTTGTCCAGCTGCTGTTCTTTTGCCCAGTGGTGCAACATCCTCTACATCTCACCCAAAAAAAAGGAAGAGTAGAAGGAAAAAAGTCAGTAAAGCAGATCCAAGGGCCTAAGAAAATGACACACCAGAAAGGCAGGTGAACAAGTGGCGATCTCCCCAGACCTGCCACATGCAAATGCACAGCAACTCAACTGAAAGATCCTGCCAGCAGACAACTGCTGCTTAGGCTTCAAGTGTCACACTCTTTTCAACACTTCAAATGTTTATTAGGAAAGGAAAGCAGATACTGACTGAAGAGTTAACATGGCGGTCATCCAGCTGCCCATACTCACATCAGCCAACGCTGCGATTTACAGCCTGCAGCGTCACTAAAAACTCGGCCCTCACTTTTAACAGAGAGCTTATATTGTACAATTTAACAGAACAATCCACGGCTTTGACCTGGCATTACCCAGTATTACTTTCCAAACTTGTGAGACCAACACCAGTGCCAGACACAGCCCTGACATGAGTAACCACAGGATACAACAGGAGGATTCTATGCGGTGATGAAGAACGTATTGTTGCTTACATTGAATCAATGGAAAGCTGTTCAAATTCTACTGGCAGCCTAACAAATCTAGAATAAATGCAAATTCCTCAGGCAGAATCCTTGACGTCAAGTTGCTTGAACAGGTCAGACCCGATGAAAGGAATATAAAATTTGCTGATAAAAACAGACATGAACAGATAGTGGAATACAGTGCAATTGGGAAAAACGTGGTGAGAAGAACAGCAAACAAATTGAAAGGCTCCGAAGTGGCAAAATGGAACATGAAGAACAGACCATAAAGAAGCTTCCGTGAAAGAAAAAAAAAAGGAAATTAATTTGTCTCTTCAAATCAAAGCACAGTATGACTGGAATAAGTGCAAAGCAAAACTGGGACAAAAAAAATTAGAAATGACATAAGTGCAGATGGTACAAAGTTGACAGGGTCAGTGTCATTTGAAAGACTCATTGATTTGAAACGAGATGGGAAATAGCAGAATTAGAAAGTAACTAACCAGAGAGAATAAAAGGTCAGGTCCTAATTCAGAGCTTAAGTACACAGTTCGAGAGAGAGTGCGCAAGAGACCACTCTAGCTACGTGTGCAGAAAAAACAGGAAAAAGAGAACTTTGTTTCATACTGAATATGCTACCGGCCACTCATTTTGGGGCTTCCTGAAAGCCAATAGGAAATTAAAACTGCGACAGGATGTAAAACAGACAAGACAACCAGACACAGCTTCCCATAGGGCAAGTTATAAAATTATACCCCCACCCCCACCCAGAGAAACAGACCGCTTACCTGAATCCAAAACACACACCATCTCTTGTTCTATTTGGCTCAGTGGGGGCGTGACATGGTTAGCTCAGTTGGCTGGATGACTGGTCCAAAACAGACTGATACCAATAGTGTGGGTTCAATTCCTGCACTGGCTCACAATACCATGAAGGACTCTCCTCCACAACTTTTGCCCCTCAGCTTAAACCACCACAAGCCGCCTCTCTCCAATAAGACAGCAGCCCTATGGCCCAGCACGACAATGGCAACCTTGAATGGCTCAATAACCCCCAGTATATTAACCTGCCTCTGTGTACATGTGGTAGGGAATAGGGTTAAAGCACAAAACCTCCACTTGCCCCAGAGTCAAGGACACTAACACTCCAGATGTGCGCATAACTGCACATGGTTAATTGATTAACTGCGTTACATGGAAACCAGTCACTTGGTACTTGAACGTACAATAAAAAACCTGCAGATGATGAAAATCTGAAATAGAAACCGAAAACCCTGGAACTATGCAGTATGTCTGGCAGCATCTCTGAACACTGAACCAGCCAAAACGACCTTTTACTGCTGAATTCCAATAAGGTTTCAGCAAGTGAAAAAGGAGGGAGGAGAGTGAGAAGAACAGCAAAAGGGCAAGTCCATGCCAGTGCTGGATTAAATGACAAGAAAGCAAGACCAAAGGGAGTGGTAATAAGACCAGTGGAAAAAAATCCAAGAGAATGTGTGTCCAGAAGAGGTGTGAATGACATAGTAATGAATAGCTGTCATCCCCAAAAAGAACAGAAAAAGGGGAAAGGGAAGGGAAACAAGAGAGAGGCCAACAACGAAAAGCAAAACACAATAGAGTAGATATTATGCTCTAAAACATGTTACACTTGAGATTGAAATTAGAAGTGTGGATGGAATCAAACCTGGCGATGGAGACAATAAGTGAAATTAACCTCAGAATGTGCACAAAAACCACTTCTCAGGTGCGTTAACACAATAGATCGGAGCTTGATCACAGCAACAAAATATTTGGGGGAGGCATCAAGGCAGCTCCCAGAGGGCCAGACATACTGCGCTGTTTCAGGGTTTTTGATTTCTATTTCGGATTTTCATCATCTGCAGACGTGTGTCTGTGTTCAAGTACACAAGTGACTGCTGGTTTCCATGTAATTCGGTTCTATGGGAGCAAAGATCATCCATGAGAAGGGTTCAAGAGGGAAGGCAAGAAAAAAAGAAGTGTTAAAACATGCCACTTTACCACACCAATTAAATTTCAAAAGATGTGAGATTAAATTGGAACAGATATCATGCTTTGTTCACCAGTAATATTCCTCACGATTATAGACTAAGACATTTTTCCCCTCATGCCCTCACACAAAACATGAGCACTTTTTGGAAGGAAAGCTAACACAAATTAAATGGTACCATTTCTAAAGGGAATAGAGGGGTTTACATACAGGAAAAAAAATCTTCAATCAAGTTCAAGAAATCCAAATGGAGGAGATTCTTATAAAGAATATGCCTTTATAAGCAGAGGTGCATAGTAAAACAACAAGGAAGACATTCAAATCTTTCTAAAGCACTGGTGAAGCCTTAGCTGAAGTATTGTAAACATTCAGACTCTTGCATCTATGAAACTTCAATACAAAGGTAAATTAGCTAATTCCACCACCCTCCCCCACCAATCTTTAGCCCTGTGAACATTGAATCAGCTCCTGAAGACAATTCCATTCCCACCATTGAACGTGTGCCCACCTCACTCTCAGCTGACACTGCAGATCCTACTTAAACATAAGGCTCATTCCTTCATGACTTGCTTCATCTGTGTGGTTTTGATGCAAGTAGCAACAAAGAACATGTTTCCTAGGAAACAAGGCAAACAAATAGTTGTTTCTGTTGAGTGTTTCAACTGAGCACAGATGTGATAAATTCCATACTGCCTTCAGTTACTGAGCTTGATATCACTGACCCTCAAGTCTCTTATATCTTTATAACATGGAGCAATCCTTATTTGTAACTTGCAACTAAATGCAGCAATTTCACCAAGAAGGTAGATAAGCAATAGTGGGAAGGTGAACTATAAGCCAACCAACATGCAGAAACATGTTTTGGTGAATTTTAATCCCACCAACAGTCCAGACTACATAAAAAGGACATAGCACCACTATTTGTGTTCCATTCCCCTGATTAGCAAGGCCACAAACTGGTGACTCTGATGTTAAACAGTCAGCTCCCATTCTCCAAATCAAAAATACAGTGGAAATCAGAACGAAAAGCAGGGGGCTAGAGGAATTCAGCAGTTCTGGCATCATCTGTACAGCAGAGACAGAAAAACCAAATGTTACACTTTGGAATGGAAGGCAGTAGTTGAAAAATGAGTTTCTAGAGTACAAAGGTGGTAAAGAGAAAGATTAGATTAGATTAGATTACTTAGATTAGATTACTTACAGTGTGGAAACAGGCCCTTCGGCCCAACAAGTCCACACCGACCCGCCGAAGCGCCACCCACCCATACCCCTACATTTACCCCTTAAACCTAACACTACGGGCAATTTAGCATGGCCAATTCACCTGACCCGCACATCTTTGGACTGTGGGAGGAAACCGGAGCACCCGGAGGAAACCCACGCAGACACGGGGAGAACGTGCAAACTCCACACAGTCAGTCGCCTGAGTCGGGAATTGAACCCGGGTCTACAGGCGCTGTGAGGCAGCAGTGCTAACCACTGGGCCACCGTGCCGCCCACAAGATGTAAGGCAAGAGGGAAGATCAGTGCAAGTTTAGAGGGCAAATGTGATTAGCGATCACTTGCCAGAGAAAAGGTAAAAAAGGAGTGGACATATTTATGGAGAGATAATACAGGTCTCTACCAGGTGATAATAGCAGCATGAGTCAGCTCTGCTTGAAGAAAAACACATAGCAAGTGGGCAAACAAATTAGAGAACAAAGATTATAGTCTGAAGTGATTAAACTCAATAGAGCCCAGAGGCTGTGAAGGCTTAAGGAAAACAAGGTTACCTGCTACAGACATCAAAACAGAATTTGATCAGAAACAGCAAAGACCTGTAGCAAAACTGAAGTCAATGGGAATTGGAAAACACGCTGAGGAGTTGTGATTGGAGGTCAATCATCCCAACCCCAGGACATCTATGGAGGAATTCTTCAGAGTAATCTCCCAAGACCAGACATTTTAAGCTGCTTCAATGATCTTCCCTCCAACAATGTCACACCCCATCTGTTCCCTGATGATGGAACAACGTTCAGCACGATTTGTGACTGAAGCAGTCCCCGTCCAAATGCAGCAAGGCCCGGACAACATCCAAGTTTGGGCTCACAACTGGCAAGCAACAGGGGTTAGCAGCACTGCTTCACAGCACCAGGAACCTGGGTTCAATTCCTGCCTTGGATGGTTCGATTCTGATTCGGTTTATTATTGTCACACGTACTGAGACACACTGAAAAGTAGTACTATGTGCGCTATACAGACCAATCATAACTTACATATGCAAATCAGGGTAATAGAACAGAATATAGTGTGACAGCTACAGAGAAGGTGCAGAAAAAGATCAACTCTCATATGAGAGGTCCGTTCATAAGTCTGAAAACAGCAGGGAAGAAGTTTGTGAATCTGTTGAAACACTGTTTGCATGTTCTCCCTTGCCTGCGCGAATTCCCTCCCACAGTCCAAAGACATGGGGGTTAGGTGGATTGGCCATACTAAACTGCCCATGTAGTGTCCAGAGGTGTGCAGGTTAGGTTTAAAAAAAAAAATCCATATGGGGTTATGGGACTGGGTCTGGATGCTATAGTCTTCAGAAGGGCGGTGCAAACTCAATGAGCCAAATGGCTTTTATCTGCACTGTCGGGATTTTATGAAAATTCACGCCACGTAAATGACAGGCAAAGATAATCTGAATCAAGATAAGAACACAATCAATGCTCCTTAAAATTCAATGGTATTACCATTGCTGAATTAACCACTTTCATTCAGATGGTTATCACAAACTAAAAGCAGAACTGAATCAGCCACATAAACAGTGACTATAAGAGCACGAAGAAAAATGGGAATTCTGCAGAGAGTAACTCACCCAATTCTGTCTACCATTTATAAAAGGCACAAGCTGCACTGAATGAGTGCAGCTCAGCAACAAAAAAAACAATTTCGCTGGCTCCCACTTACTGCATTTATTCCCTTCACCACTGGACAGCCAATAGCAGTAGCATTTACTATTTTCCAGATGCTCAGTAAATCCTCAAGGCTCCTTACACCGCACCTTCTAACCTGTGACCACAACCAACACAAAGGACAAGGGCAGCAGATACATGCGAACACCACTAGCAGCAAGTTCCCCTCCAAGCCACACGCCAACCTGAACTGGAAATAGATGACAGTTCCATCACGGTCATTGGTCACAATCCTCCAACCTTAACAGCACCTTGGGAATGCTTAACATGGATTGTTGTGGTTCACCAAGGCAGTTTAGATTTTAAATTGCCCTAGAGAAGGTGGTGAATATTCACTGGTCTAGCCAACAGTGCCCACGTCCTCTGAATGAATTAGAGTTATAGAGATGTACATAAAAACAGACTCCTCCGCCCATTTCATCCATGCTGACTAGATATCCTCACCTAATCTAATCCCATTTGCTAGCACCTGGCCCATATCCCTCTAAACCCTCCATATTATATACACATCCAGATGCCTTTTAGATGCTGTAATTGTTCCAGCTTCCACACTTCCTCTGGCAGCTCATTCCATACACGCACCACCCTCTGCGTGAAAAAGTTGAATCTATCCTGAGCCAAATAAACACTGAACTATGGCAATTGATTTTGCAAAATGTTTTTTCCTAGAAGACAGCTGAAGCGGGCAGACTTTGCCTCAGCTTCTTCCCACAGCAAAGACCAACTTAAAAGGAAACATATTAGAAGTTGAGAAAGATAGAGAATTATGGGGAGCAGGAAAACACCAGGGCACTTGTGTCTCCCTATCTTAGCAGACACCACACACAAAGTAGACATTGTTACAGACCACACCAAACGCCCTCAAAAATATGTTAAGGGCATATAGCTTTTTCTCATTTTAAATACAAGTGCTAGGCATTGCATTCCAGATGCAACTTGATTGGTCAAATTGTTCAACATTAAGCAAAACAATTTATTCATATACTACTGTCAAAGTAAGAAGAAATTGGAATAATCGAACTCTATTGGAAAACTACTAAACAGTAACTGTTCCAATAAAGTGGAGGTGCCAGTGTTGGACTAGGGTGGACAAAGTTAAAAATCACAACACCAGGTTATAGTCCAATATGTTTATTTGGAAGTACAAGCTGTCAGAGCACTGCTCCTTCATCAGGTAGCTAAAAGAGCAGTGCTCCAAAAGCTTGTACTTCCAAATAAACATGTTGGACTATAACCTGGTGTTGTGTGATTTTTTAACTTATTCCAATAAAGTCACATCCCATAAATACAGCCTTGGCAAAAGGCAAATTCATATGCAATTTTCCAGTCTCGGAGGAAAAAGCATGAAGAACAAAACTCAGGAGAGCACCAGGTAGAGATGTACTGCAACTTCCAAACACAGCTTCAAGACCCAAGCAACCGTGACTGAAAAACTAAAACTAAAAATCTGGGTTCTTTGGGAGCTTGATCCCACCGATTCAGGCAGCTTCTATCGTTCCAAATTTAGAAAAAAAAAACCTAAGGCCTCAAGCTGTTTACTTTGAGCTTTGAAGCAGACCACTTACATCTCTGTCTCAATCTTTCTTCATTGAAAAAGAAACCAAGATCAAATACACCTCTTAAAGCCTTAGTATCTTCACAACATACAAAATCAGATGTAAAATTATGCAGTTCAGTTTGCAAGCCAACCTCCTAAACAATAACATACCATGAACATTCATCACACCAGTCCACTGCACCCACTCCTATCTTTTCCCTAGCTTTACATTTGCTTAGCAGCTGTCTGACATTTTCCATCTGAAACATTGGCTGTTTGTCGCTCTCTCTCTGCCCCCGCCCCGCAGATTTCACTTGACCTCTTGAATAGTAGCAATATAATCAGTTTGTACTTTCTAACTTCCAGCTTCCACATGATATGATGACACTTTAACGGGCAGTTTATGGCAGACGCACTTATGTATTTCTAACTCATACAAATATTAATTAGGAGACCGTTCAGTCTTCAAGCCTGCTCCACCATTTGATAAAATCCCGGCCAGTCTAACTGTGACCTCAACTCTACTGTTAAATTGTACCCCCTAGTCTTAGAAGGGAAAAATGCGCCTTCAGTGCCCACTCTGTCAGGTCCTCTCAGCACCTTCTACAAGGTTGCCCCTCATTGTTCAAAGCTCAAATGGATCCAAACTTCCATCCCAAGACAACTCCTCAAACCCAGAAATCAGCAGAATTACCCTTCTTTGAACTGCTTCTAATGCAATTATGTTGTTTCTCAAGTAAGACGACCATAATTGCACACAGTACACCTGCTGATGCCTCACCAATAACCCAATTTAGCATCACAGAAGTTTTGCCATGTTCAATAACCCTTGCAATAAACAATGTTCCATTTACCTACCCAAATCATTCACTCAAACCGAATACTAACTCTGGAGATTTAGATACCAGGCTACACAGATCCCTCTGTATAACACACTTTGGGATCTTGCTGCTTTTATCCTTCCCAAAAACGCATAAGTTCACATTTTCTTAATTGTATCCTTCATCGACTAATTTTTTTGCCTATTCACTCTGCCCAAGTTCCATAATAAACTCTTCATGCCCTTCTCAACTTAAGTTTCCCACATATCTTTGCACAAGCATATGTTCAGACCCTTCATCCGGGTTGTTCATAGGGGACTTTAAATAGTTGAGGGCCCCACACCAATCCTTCTAGTACTCCACAGCTTGCCTACCTAAAAATGACCCACTTATACCTACTCTCTGCTTCCTGAGAGCTAATGGCTGTGTCTCATTGTGACATTCACGTGAGATGCAACATGATGGTATCAGAAGAAAAACAAACAACAATCAAATCATCAGGTAATTAAATTGAGGGTCATAATCACACCAAACTTCAGGGAGGTATTATTTTTGTAAATCTGAGATAGATAAGTTATTATTAAGCAAAGGTATTAAGGAGATATGAGCCAGAGGCAGGTATATCAAGTTAGGCACACAGACAAAACCTCATTTGAACGATTGGACAGATTTGAGGGGCTTATTCCTGTTCCTAGGATGATATCACGACTACTTCCATCTCTATCTCGTATTCCAAATAAAAGGTTTGGTTTCTTCGAAGTGACAAGGCAGTTTGAATTAACCTACATTAAAGAAACAAATATCACCGCATGGTTTGACTGGGCACTTTGCAGTTCTACAAGTTGAGATCATTACCTCTGCTTCAATTTTGTTCAGCGTTTTGCACTGGTCATTTTTGTTTCATTAGTTATTCTAGTTAACCTTCACAAGGTTGCTGTCCTGTCATTCACACCTCCTCAAGTCATATCTTTTGTTCCTTAAATTGCCCCATCATCATTCCAACTGACTTTACATGAGGAGACAGTACATTGTATTCCCTGCCAGATCACTTCTGACCCATTACCTTCCTTACAGGTGAAATACAGAAGCTAGCTCAAATGACAGTATAGCAGGTCATATTTCAAACTAAAGGGGAGCTGTGCATATCCATAAATAATTTCAGTCACTTTCTATACTGCAGCAAGTCATCACTGCCATTTATGGTACATAGAATTTATTACATAGAAAGAGGCGGTCAGTCCAAATTGTCTCTGCCAGCCTGTGTGGCAATACATCCCCTCCCAACTAAACTGATTTGCAGATCTTTTTATTTGTTTTTCAATTTAGAACTCAAGCTTCATCTTAAATGAATTTATTATCTATCTTAACTTTATACAGTAATCTGGTATTCTAACCATTCCCTAGGTAAAGGGGTTTCTCACAAATTCCTTTCTGGACTTAATGACTCATATTGACATTCTTGGGTTTGGAAATCTCAAAGTGAAACAAAAACAAGCTTAACCTACCCTGCCAAACCAAATTAATTTGGAGCACTTCCAAAAAAAAAAGAGGTAGAGGCCATTCAGCCCTTCAAGCCTGCTCTGCCATTCAACGTGATCATGGCTGATCATTCAACTCAGTATCCTGTCCACACTTTCTCCCCATACCCCTAGAACCCTTTCGCCTTAGGAACTATATCAAAATCCTTCATGGAAACATTCAATGTTCTGGCTTTGCCACTTTGAGGCAGAGAATCCCACATGCTCACTGCTCTGTTGGTGAAGTAGTTTTTTCATCGCAATCCTAAATGGCCTACCTCCCACATCCTTTAACTGTGACCACTGGTTCTGTGCTCCCCAATCATCAGCAACACCTTTTACCATGTCTAGCCCTGTTAGAATTTTATCAGTTTCTATGAGATCTTCCTTCATTCTTCTGAACTCCAGCAAATATAGTTCTAACTGACCTAGTCTTTCTTACATCAGTCAATCCTACCATCCCAGGATCAGTCTGGGAAACTTTTATTGCACTTTCGATAGCTAGAACGCCCTTCCTCAGAATGTGACCAAACCTGCACACATTACTCCAGGTGTGGTCTCACCAAGACCTTGTACAATTTCAGCAAGATGTCCTTGCTCCCATACTCAAATCCCCTCACTGTGAAGTCAAATTAAAAAGGTAGGCAAGGGATGGGAATTAAGAAAGATTGTTCTGGACTGTGTCACCAATAGCCAGGGGTTATAGAGGTGGAGGTTCTATGGTGACGTCAACAGTTTTCAATTAATGCTGTTGTTTTGTTTTGGGGGAAATATATCCTCAGAAAATCCTTGTGAACTTTGTGCACAATTCTGGAATTTCACATAGTACAAAGATCCTTCCTATTGAGTTACTCCTGGTCATCTCTCATCCAATGTTTGTACCAGTTTCAACTGCCATTTTCTTTAGCCAACCATTGCCTATAAAGACAAAGAAATACATCAAAGAGAAAAATATATATAAATATATGGAGGCAACTTGGAATCCCAACAACCGGTCAAAGGTCATGGAAATAATTGGAAACAGCTGGTCAGAAACTTCAAAATCCAAACAACATGGTTCCACCCTTTCGTGACATAGCTTCTTCACAGTCAAAGAATGAGTTAGGAAAGAATCCAGTGAATGGGTAGCTGACAGCTTAAAGCAGGCCCAACAGCCTACTCAGCCGCTCCCTACAGCTTAAACCCTCCAACCCTTGTCAACCTTTTCTGAACCTCAAGTTTAAACAACATCCTTCCTATAGAAGGGAGACCAGAATTGCATGCAGTGTTCTAAAAGTGGCCTAACCAATGTCCTGTACAGCTGCAATATGACATCCCAACTCAATGCACTGCCCAATGAAGGCAAGCATGCCAAACACCACCTGTCTACCTGCAACTCCACTTTCAACTATGCACTTCCCTCCCTAGGTCACTTTGTTCAGCAACAGTCCCCAGGGCCCGACCACAAGTCCTGCCCTGGTTTTCCTGACCAAAATGCAACATCTCACATTTGAGCTTAAACTCTATCTGCCACTCCTCGTGCCAACAGAACTTCAATAGAACCAGTCGTGACCAGACATCTCCAAGCTCTTTACAGTTAATGAAGAACGTAGTCACTGACAATTTACACACAGCATGTTCCCACGAACAGCAATAATGACTAGATCATCTATTTTTTTTGTGATGGTGATGGGGGATATTTTTGGACCAAGATCATTGGAAGAAGTACCCTGCTCCTGGAAACAGTGTTGCAGCTTTCTGCTGTGTGTCGACAGACACAACCTAGTTTAATGTTTCTCATCACAAGTGGCACATGCAACACTACCTCTGTACAACATTGGACTCTCTCAGGGGATCATAAAGATCTCTCTCTCACACACACACAGACTGAAGACAAATCAGCAGCCAACTAACCCAGCTTGCATCCAGTCTCTGGGAAGTCACCCCAACATCTCCAAGCAATTCAGTTTGCCCAGTCCTCAGCTTCCTACCCAATAGCTGGAGGCCAGGAAGCTCCCGCCCAGACTCATCCAATGCCCGGGCTAACATCCCTCGCTCAAGAAGTGCCTGAACATAATTGACTTGGACAATTCAGTCTGCAGAATATCACTGATTCAAACTCTTGCTTTGTCAAATTATACAACTTCAAAAGCATAGGAACTAAGTGCTGCAGAACAGAACATTTGCCAGTTCAGACAAGCTGTAACAAAAAAGGAACAATTTTCTTGTTTATCAGTTAGTTTACTTCTCTTAGTTGCATGACGCAACATTAATGGATTGTTGCCCAGTGATCAATCTCTATCAATTCACCTGGAACAGACCCAGACAAGCATGAGAGAAAACCCAAGCAGTGTAAATCTTTGGGAACTATTTGTCCAAAGTCACCAGTTTGTCCCAAGCATGTTAAATTTACCACATCGTCTCAAATTACTCCCTTACTGCAGCCTTCAGCCTCATTTCCTGAACAGAATCTACTTGCTTTTGAATGAATCAGTACAGATTCCAAAATGTCTCCCAAGCAATCTGATCCACAACTTGTATTATCAAGCATTTCTGGGTCAAGTCAGATATACAATAAGCTATTCCTTCCCTGCCCTCAATGTTAAAAAAATTTATTTCTAAATTTAATCTCAAGAACACCATTTACTGTGGTATGAAAGATATTTTATCCACACCACGTATCAACCATCCTTTGGCAATACCATTTGGACAGGCCTAAGTCATCGAACTGAAATTTGTGATGCGAGCCTATGCTTGGCAGCTACTGGAACAAAGCTGCCCAAACTAGTTTTAGCAAGGACCCCTGCAGCCAGGATTCAGACAAACATTCTTAACCCAAGAGACTGGGCTAAATTGCAATCCGGATTTCAGAGATAGAGGCCACTTAGTATGTGAAACTCAATATACTTTTGAAAGTGATATGAACTATTTGATCAATGGTGCAATCTAATAGACTTTTTTTTTGAGACAGAGGTATGATATCTCTCATTTCACATACCTGAAAATCAGAACACAGCCTGACTTGGAGTGAGCCCAGTGTCTTGTGTTTACGTGGCATGTTCAATGTAGTCAACTGACCAAAGTGCTTCAGAGGGGCTTTTGCAAACAGACATCTATCCAACAAAGCAGGATATTCAGTGATTACCAAATACCTGGTCAAAGAGTTGAGTTTTAAGGAGCGACTTTGGGAGGGAATTCCAGGATCATGCATGCAAAAGTATGGCTGCCACTAGCGGACTGATTAGTGCCAACCTCTGAAATCAGGGATGCACAGAAGATTGTAGATATTTCAAAGAAAAAGATGAGAGCACAAGGTACAAAGTTACAGAAAAATTTGAAGACAAAAATGTAATCATCAAAAACAAAACTGTGGCCAGACTGGGAGAGTATATAGATTGTTGTTCTTCACCTTGTGCTGCCCAATGGAAGATGTAGAAACAACAGTAGAAGTGACATCACGGAACCAAAACAAGCGCTATCTCCCTTTGACTTTGTTCAATTTTCTGATTCCTATTGAGAAAGGCTGACCTGTAACTTTCATGCATTCAACATTGGACTCTTACTTGTAATACACAGATCCCTTTCACAGAACAAGCAATGCTCACACGACTTTGATTTCTTAAAGCAACACGCCTTCAAAATGTATGCTGTCACAAGGCAGAAGCGTACAGCAAGGAAGGACTTCTTGTTGGATGATTTTGACCATGTCACTTCAAATGCTTCCATAAACCCTTACAGAACCAGAGGGAGAGTAAACTCATTCTACTGTTTTAGTTCTTTGAAAGAGCTAACCAATTATTGCCACTTCCTGCTCTTTTTCCTGTTAACCTAGGAACGTATTCCTTCTCAAATATTTATCCTTTTGAACATGCTGTTGAATCAACTTCCACATAACCCACCTACCACCCATCTTTCCATCGGGGATCATAACTGATCCTGCAGGCCTCATTTTTAAGCCATGGGAAAGCGGCCATTGCTGGAAGAACTGTTTCCCCTCTATCTCCATAATATTAGTGCACTTGCAAAGCAGTTCTGCTGCAGAAATCCCTCCACTCATTAAATGTATCTGTCTAATTGGACTACTTCATCTCCAGTGGATGTCGTTAATAGCCACATTTACATTGTACCCTAGGTCTCATGGGAGGAAGCTAATTAAACCACACTTCCCCCACTCAGATTTCTCCAATGTACCACTGGTCTTCCCTTAAAAAGGCTGAACTACCATGACTAAACAGTTCAATAATGTCCTTTGTTGAGTGACAAGGTGGATAGCTAAGAACAGATGAAGGAAGGATGTGGGAGACTAGCCATTGCAAGGCCACAAAAATTAGCTTGGAATAGAGTTTATTGTAGGAAGACTTACATTCATATAGCAACTTTCACCACTCCAGGACTTTCCAAAGTACTTAATAGCCAGTGAGGTACTTTTGAAATCAACCATTGTCATGAGATAGGAACGGAGAGAGCCAAGTTTTGTTGTTTGCGAGAGATTGCTGTGCAATCAGTTAGTGTCAATTAGAGTCATAGAGATGTACAGCATGGAAACAGACCCTTCAGTCCAATCCGTCCATGCCAACCAGACATCGCAACCCAATCTAGTCCCACCTGCCAGCACCCCTCCAAACCCTTCCTATTCATATACCCATCCAAATGCCTCTTAAATGTTGCAATTGTACCAGCCTCCACCACATCCTCTGGCAGCTCATTTTATCAATTGGTTCAGTAACAATATTATTCAGGAAACTGGGGAGAACTCCCCCATTCTTTGGGGTAAGAAAATATTATGAAGTTATTTACAGCACAAAAAGATTATTCTATGATCCACACTTATGTTTATACTCCGTGAACTTCCTCCTCTTCACTGATGTGAGTCAACAAATCCACTGATCCTTTCTCTCTCTCTCACACACAAACTTATCCAGCTGCCTCTTCAGGTACATCTATGCTATTCACCTCAATGACTCCTTGTGGTAGCAAGTTTCACATTCTAACCAGTCAATCGGAATAGACTAGAACCTTAACAGTAGCCAAAGGACTATGCAATGCCTTTTTTAAAAGAAAAGGCCTCATCCAAAGGAAATGCACAGCTGACAGTGCAGTACTGAAACACATAGGAATGTCACACAAAATGTTACACTCAAGTCCCCAAGGAAGTTCTTTTAAAAAAAAAAGTCACCTAATTCAGAAGCAAGTCAGCAACTCAGCCACCTGTGGCAACATTCAAAATAAGTCTGACGAGATCAGGTAACCAGTGATAGCTACTGTAACTACAGCAAGTAATCTGTGGGAAAAAAAATGCAAGAGCAACAAAGTCTCAAAACTAATTACTGTAATAGATCCCATACTGATGTCAGAAATATGCAAAACAAAGTTGAGAACAGCAGCTTAATCTGAATTTTAAAAAAATTGTGGAACATCAGAACCACCGAGAAAGAGACCACAGTGCTATCAAGGAATTAATGGTAACCTGTAGAGGATTGACATTTGGACAGCCAGCCAGTTCTTAAAGTGTTGATTGATGGATTTAAAATGTCCTTACCAACAGCATTACGACAGGACTTCAGTAATGAACCTTCATCACCGCAGCACCTTCCTTGCAGCACAGTGGTTAACACTGCTGCCTCACACATCAGGGACTCTGGTTCAATTCCAGCCTTGGGTGACCGTTTGTGTGGAGTTTGCACATTCTCCCTGTGTCTATATGGGCTTCCTCTGGGTGCTCCAGTTTCCTCCCACAATCCAAAAATGTGCAGGTTAGGTGAATTGGCCATACTAAATTGTTCATAGTGTTAAGCAATGGGTAGGTCAGGTGCATCAGTCAGGGGTAAATATAGGGTAGGGGAATGGGTCTGGGTGGGTTACTCCTCGGAGGGTCAGTGTGGACTTGTTGGGCCAAAAGACCTGTTTCCACACTGTAGGGATTCTAATTACCTGATCCATAATATTTTCCAGGTTTTCTGGAGCGTGGAGGATTGGTGATGTTGAGTTTGCACAGTAAGCACACCAGGCAGTTTGAAGCATCATCTTGTTAATACTGGGCTTTTCCAATTGTAGCTGGTAACATGAAACAAATTGCTGGATCTCGGACAGACAGCTCCCTTTGCCTTGGGGGCCACCACATATTTCCAAGCCAGTATCTATCAAGAAAAGGCACTTTCCTTTCTTAAGGAAAAGTGTACAAAACATGGAAGTCAAGCTCCCAAAAACAGGACCTGCAGGTCTTCGATTCCAGGATGGGGGCCTCCTCTCTGTTCTGAGTTTCTACTGTGGGTCTCCAATGTAACAGAGCAGGCCAAATCCTGACCCACATCTCTCAGCTGACAGTGTGCAGCCCTCTCAGCTTGATGTGGTCTCTTAGCCCAATGTGGACTTCCAGCCTCAACGTGATTCCAGAGCAGTCTCCCAACCTCAACAGCAAGCCCGGAATGGTCTGGAGTCAAGGCGCAGAGCAGACTGGAGGCGAGATGCCACCCAACATGGATTATTTGCTGTAGTTATAGTAGCTATCCATTTGTTACATGTGCTAGTCAGACTTCTTTGAATGTTATGCTGCCAAAGGTTGGAAGGACCGTTGTTCTTAAACTTATTTCTTTACTTTGTCATTATTTCTTTACTTTGTCATTTATTCCTACGATCTGTAATGTTGGACTGACTTCTTTATTTTTCCATGTTTTTCCTCAGAAGTTGTACTGAAGAATCTGTACCCAGGTACGTTTGCACCCAAGGCGGAGCCACAAGTGGCGACTTGTAAACTTTTCACTGGACTCATTTGAGTATGTGACAATTAAGCTAATTCAATTCAATGTTTCACAGTTTGCACAAGGATACTTACAGATTTACATGTTGCCAGAAGCTCAGTTGATAGGCCTCTCACACCAGGGAAGGCATAAGCAAAGCATTGTGCCTTTTTTTTTAAAAACAAAAATCACATACAAGCAAATCTACAAGAAAGGCAAGTTTTTAAACCAGCTCAAGCGTTCGACCAGTTTGGTAACCTCTGCCCCAATTTTCAGACAGTGGCTATTGGTAGTGACAAATGGGAACAGCAAAATCATATTACTTTGGCTTACACTATGCATTTGTCATTCCATCTCCTCTGCCAGATGATACCTTGTTACAGATCTACTGTAACTGCTTCTGACAAAGAAGTCAACAAAATAGGAATTGTTTTTCCTCTCTCCAAATGCTCCCTGTCCTTATGTGTGCATCCAGCATTTTCTGTTGATACCCTAGATAAGCAGCAACACTTTGGTTTCTAAAAATCTAGTCCAGAGATCAATGCCCTTGAAAGATTATTGGGCACTTTTACATGTGACCCCACGAATAAGAAACGAATTAAGTCATTTATGTGGCTAGAAATCCCTCCAGAGTGGAGTGCACGACCCTTAAATGACTGGTCTCTGAGGAGAGTGCAGCCCATCAGTGGAAACTCTCACTAGCCATACAGTGCTCCTAGGTGAAAGCCCCTTGAAATGTAGGTGTTTCCTATTCTATTTATTTACTTAAAGCTACAAATAGACCAAGATGTTGTTGTCCTGGGGAAGTGGACAGGGTGGATTTAATTTATCAGTTCAGCCCTTTAGCCTTCCTGCAATTCAGCTAGCCCTGCCTAAGACAGCCCCACTACAATTAATTCCCATTGAGTTGCCAAGAAACCACTTCAATCCGGTTCTGACCGGTTCCAGCCGCCCTTGACCGGTTCCAACCGCCCGTAGTGACTCAGCTGCCTCTACCACTCGGAGCTTCCCCATGGGGGCGGAGGTTTGGAGGGAAACGCCACCTTAAAGCCCTGCCTGTCAGTTTGGCGCCAGCGAGGCGCATTCTCCAACTGCCATGCCCAGCAATCATTTCACAGTTTGTTTTTTTAAAAAATAAAAAAAAAACACAGAAAAAGGGAGCAGCTCTGGTCAGGGAGTTGTGCACACCCCTGCGTGTTGGGCGGAAGCGGTACGTTCCTCGCTGCTTGTTACATTGTGGCTAAGCAACGAGAGAGGTAACTAATCAGCACCTCCAATACAATGCAGCAAAGAACTGCTACAATGTAACTACTCCCCAGGGACTATTAAACTTTATCAACATTATATATACACGCTGAATACCAAAACATTACTTGGCAACAACTTATCCACCACTGCCAGTGAATCGGGCCCGAATGGAAATAATTCTGGCTTGTCAGTTTCAGGGACCTTTCCCTTTCTCTTTGAGACCATCTTGCTATTTCGACCACCGTTCAAAACACTTCCACAAATTATTAGAGAAACTGGTCGTCCCCAGTGCATTTAGGCTTCACTTCCTAGGCATTAAAGGTGGTGCAAATTGGTTTTAGTCCCGGGTTGTTGGATCAAATGGTGTGTGCCACTTTTCTCGGATGTGGAATGATTTGTGTTACTGCATTGAGGTTAGCGTGAGCTAACTGCAATACTACACGTAGCTCCCCAGCAGAATGAAGCACGGATTTAGAAGATAAACTTTTCGAAAGATTATATTGTTTAAACTAATTGTGACAACTGAAAGACTTTAAAATAGGCCCATCTTAAGTAAATTAAGAGGAACGCGATTCAGATACCCCGGTTTCTCCAGTACTTCACCTGGGAGATCGGTCGGCCTCACAAAGACCCTCTTTGTTATCAGCGGGTCGGATTAGATGTTTGATTTTTGAATGCCAAATAGAAAGAGACCTTTTGTTCAAAAATTTCAGCAAGTCTCGTTTATGAACTTGAACTGAAAATGCCAGCTGGAGGCAAAAAGCGAATGAATTGGACCCCTTCACTGGAGGTAAAGCCCAAAGTACGGGGGGCGGAGAGATCGAGTCCCATTGCCAGACTGACGTTGCAAAAAAAAGACTTAACTCTTAGATGGTGTTTATACAAGATTGTAAAAGGACGCGGTTAAAATATTACGCTGCAATTATATTCAATGAAACTACAATGTAGCCGTTTGAATTCACAACCCGAACTGGCCTACTAACGACAGTGGATTTTTAAAAAAGTCAGTATATATTCACCACAGCGCCCAAGTATTAGAAAACAAATCACATTCTACTAACTGAACACCGTTTCCCTGCGATCACTGTAATAGCCTGGATATGGTTAGGCAGCAGGCTCTGAAATACTTATCCATAAGCAACAGAAAAGTTAGAATATATAAAAGGTACATCAATCATTCAGTAGGTGTCTGGGTTGAGAGGGGCACCCAGACTGACAAAGGCTTCTACACTCGGCCTACTCTGTGTGTGTGTGTGTGTGTGTGTTTGCACTAGAGCGAACGAATCCGTGCGTTACGCAAGATCCCAGTGTGAGAAGAGGGGCGAGATCCCTCCCTGGCCAATATACTCACTCTGCTGATGCTGTGGAGGGGAGGAATCTGTCAGACTGCCCGCGGCGGCTGCGCCCGGCAGCACTAAGTGCCTGAGGGGCTCGGGCAGACACTTCTTGCAGAAGGAGTGCAGACATGGCAGCAGCTTGGGATCTCGACTTTGGAAATTGAGCTTGCAGACGGCGCACGTCTCCAGCAGGTTGAGCTGGGCTCCCTCCGCCTTCTCCCCTTGTTCCCGACTCTCGGCTTCGTTTCCTGTGTTGAGGCCGGGTTCCTGCGGGCTTTCTGTCATATCTCCAAATTTCAGACGCTTCTCCCGGTCGCAGCTCCCATTCGCCTTGCCGCTGGCAGTGAGTGAGTTGGCTGGAGGGAGGGGTGCTTTCCCTGGCCAAGTTGTGGCAGAGGGAAACGCTCAAGGGGCGTTCCGTTTGAGCCCGCTGTCAATTGCAGGAAATACTCCATCTGCCGGATACGACCCGCCAGTGAGAAGCGACGGAGCTCGATTCATCACGGCGCGTCACTGGGCCCTATTAATATTAATAACTCCCAGCAACAGGCAATCTACCTCCTCCTCAAAACTACCCTCCCTTCAACTAGGAGGGATTCCCGAAGTCTGCCGAGTCAGGTCTCTGGGACATGACCCACGTGCCTCCAGATCTGTGCTGACCTCGAGAAGGGAATCTAGGGATGGCAAAGATATCATGGAACATAAAACTTGGTTGGGACCTGGGTTCAAGTCCCACAATGGCAGGTGGTGGAATTTGAATGCAATTTTTAAAAAGTATGGAATTAAGAGTGCAACGATGACCATCGTAAATCCATTGTCAGGAAAACCCATCTGGTTCACTAATGTGCTTTAAGGAAGGAAATCTGCCATCATTACCTGGTCTGGCCGACATGTGACCCACAGCACTGTAGTTGACTCCTAACTGCCCTTTGAGCAATAAGCCAGTGACCCTCTGCTGGAAGTTGGGTCATAAAAGCCCTATGCAGTTCAATAATCAAATCCCAGTGTGACGAAAGCTATCTGATAAATGTTATGATTTTCAGAATTTGCATTTTTGACTTATGACATACTTGGTTAGTTTCTAAATAACTGGGTTATAGAACTTACTTACCCGTGGCATTTGGGCATCACTGGCTAGTATTTGATTTGATTTATCATGGTCACATGTACAAGTAGTACATGGCCATGCTAAATTGCCCATAGCACCAGATGCATTAGTCAGAGGGAAACGGGTCTGGGTGAGTTACTCTTTGGAGGGTCGGTGTGGACTTGTTGAGCCAAAGGGCCTGTTTCCACACTGTAGGGAACCTAATCTAAGAAGTTTTGTTTTGCATGTAGTACAGCAGATCATAACATACAAAGACACAAAGGTAAGAAATGTGACAATACAATCTGCTGTAGAGTCACCCTACTTCAGCGGCACCTTGTCTAGTAATTGTAGCAGAGTCAGTCATACAGCGCAGAAACAGGCCCTTTGGCCCAACTCATCCATGCTGACCAGTTTTCCTCAACTGAACTCGTCCCATTTGCCTGCATTTGGACCATATCTCTGTCAACCTTTTTATTCATATACCTGTCCAAATGCTTTTTAAATATTGTAATTGTTCCTCCCTGCTACTTCCACTGGCAGCTAATTCCAAACACATACCATCCTCTGTGTGAAAAAGTTGTTTGCCTCAGGACCCTGTAGGTTTGCTCACTGAGCTGGAAGGTTCATGTTCAGACATTTCATCACCATACTAGGTAATATCTTCAGTGAGCCTCCGGACGAAGCATTGCTGACGATTCACACTTTCTATTTATATGTTTGGGTTTCTTTGGGTTGTGTTGGACTTGGGCTCAATCTACCAGCTTACTTTCCTCTCTGTGTGAGCCGAGTCCTTCGTGTTCTTTCAGTGAAGCAATAGGAGAAGATATTCGGTCTCAAACTCTTAGTTTATTTTAGCCGTAAGTGGATAAAGTATACAGAGCTCTGGGTCTAGGTCTTCCCGTCCCTGACAAACAGCAAAGTGTGGTCAGTTCACGGAGTCCGACCTATTCCTGTCCCTGACCCAGTCTTTTATACAGTACAGAACGTCATGCAATCACTGAGGTGGGATTGTCTTCTGATTGGCTGTTGATCTGACTCCATTCTCAGCCTTCTCGCGTTCCCGGATGTCTGACCACATGTGACCTCCTGCCCGCGAAACAGTCTCCACGTGACCTCCTCTTGTGCGCGAAACAAATATATCATTAAAGGCTTCTGAATGCCTCACACTAAGCCATATATTTACAAGTCCCCCTTTTGCTCTCATGAAAATGAGACCAACAAACCAGTTTTATACATCACATTCACTCTCCGATGCATAGTCTTTACTTCCTGCCAGAGCCATGGTTTCCGATTCCATCTGTGACATCTGGTAGGGCGGGGGAGCCTTCCCTTCAATTGCTGTGATGATTACCCTGTTCAACAGAGATCTAATACAGGGGATACAACAACATCCACACAACACTAACGCAGTCATCATACCAACGAGGGACATAAACACAGACACAATCAATCCTTTCCATTTCCCAAACCATGAGTCAAAAATGCCTCCTGGAGGGTTGTCAATACCTGAATGTTCATGCATTTCTTCAGACAAGGTTCTTAGTCCTTCCAGGGCTCTGGTTACCGAGCCATCAGGTGCTGTATTGTTGGGGATGAACGGACAACATTGATCTCCGAACATAGAGCACACTCCCCCCTTTTCTGCTAACAACATATCTAAGGCCATTCTATTTTGTACTGTCATCAATGCGGTTTCTGCCAGTTGTTCAGAGAGTCCTGCCACCGCGTCTCTAGTTCTATTGGCTAGCCTGAGTACATTGTAATGGACATAGTTAATTCGGTCGACGTTTTTATTCGGCGTGACTGGGAATAGAACACCGATTATTGGGAGATTCTCAAATCCTGCTGCTACCTGGTCTGCCAATTTATATTCATCAGGTACACCGCAGGGAACAACTATTGCATCTATGTAAGTGGTTGAGCCAGAAGTGACATCAAACAAATCCCTGCGTTTTCGTGCATGCGGATTTATTCCCTGCTGCCGTTCTCCTAAGAGGAATAAGGGTAACCCTAGCCTGACCATTGCACATGTTCCAGACCAATCTGGAGGTAGATTAACATACAGTGTTCTATCTCCAAAAAAGATCAGCTCTGGCCCAAACCATTGTGCTAGCATTCTGCCAGCCGGTTACATCAATCGTGTCCTGACACCAGTCAGCGGACATGTCTCCCAAGATTGTATTTGAACTTCGAGCGAAACAAGTGTAATTGTTGGCCCTTGGGGTAAACACTGGAGGTAACATGTAATTCTTTACAGGTGGGAAATAGCACTTAAGGTGGTACAATTTGGAGGGTCCGCCTGCATAGTGAGGGCCATCATGCAGTGAAATCCTGTTGGGTCTATATTAGGGAACAATGGGGCTGGGGTAGTAAATAAGGTTGGCCGGGCTGAGGAACACTCGACGCAATTACTCATATTCATTGAGGTAGCGGTCGCTGTCATCCAGTCCAGCCATAGGTTCTTATCCCCGTAC
>NC_057728.1:6195765-6215249 GCF_004010195.1 Chiloscyllium plagiosum
AGTGTTCTATCTCCACAGTACCAAAAAAGATCAGCTCTGGCCCAAACCATTGTGCTAGCATTCTGCCAGCCGGTTACATCAATCGTGTCCTGACACCAGTCAGCGGACATGTCTCCCAAGATTGTATTTGAACTTCGAGCGAAACAAGTGTAATTGTTGGCCCTTGGGGTAAACACTGGAGGTAACATGTAATTCTTTACAGGTGGGAAAATAACACTTAAGGTGGTACAATTTGGAGGGTCCGCCTGCATGGTGAGTGCCATCATGCAGTGAAATCCTGCTGGGTCTATATTAGGGAACAATGGTAGTAAATAAGGTTGGCCGTGCTGAGGAACACGCGACGCAATTACTCATATTCATTGAGGTAGCGGTCGCTGTCATCCAGTCCAGCCATAGGTTCTTATCCCCGTACCCGGTGGCTAATTTAATAATGTCCCTTCTCGTGAGGTTGTTGTGGTCTATTACCACGACTCCTGAACTTGGTCCTACCTCCATACTTGTTGTGTTTTCGGTTTGTGGCTGGTTCGTAGGAGGGTCCACTAAGGATACCTTCACTAGTCCCATGGTATCCACTCCTGATTGATCTACACTTATTACAAAATAAAAGCTTCTGTTATCAATCCCACAGTAAATCTGTACCTCTTTGGGACCAGGGTTAATGTCGAATCTTGTCAGGGTTAACAAGAGTGGATTTTTTTTAGCTCTGAGGAATGATCGAGTTGCCCCTTAGTCAGGCTCACATGATCTCGAACTTTCCATCTATTATCCGAGGGTGACGACTTCTTGGGTGTCCATCGTACCCCAGTCCATGTTAATACATGATCCCACGACGGGCATGGGTAAATGGCGTAGATGCAAAGATATACATCATACCCCCTCCAGCTCCCTGTATCTTGGCCACAGTCAATTACTTTGCATAAGTCAAACTGGTATGTTGTACCACGCTTTTTATCATGTCTGATGTGTACCCGCTCCCCACCTCCCGTAAATATTTGTCCGCCTCTTGTCCTGTTGATCTTTTGTTCCTGGGACTTTCTCCCTCGTCTGTGTGTTTGTCCCTCGTGTTGATACCCCTATTAACAGCGGCATAACACTTATACATGAAATAATAGCAAAAACTCCCAACCACAACAGCCTAGGGTAGTGTGGGCTCCTTACAGAGATGAACATTATGTCCTTTACACAACTTTCCTATATGTTTTAAACAAAATCTTCTTGTGTTCCGGTCCTGTGCTCACTTATGCTCTCCAGAAAAACCTTTCCTTGGAGATCTTTAGAACCTCACCCCCTTTTTCCAGAACCCTCTTCCTGCAAAAGTTAAAAGTTTAAGACCCTTCTACTCTTTTTCTGTTCTTATTTGTTCTAGAGTTCTCGTTGGCTGTTCCGTGGCTGCACACTGGCTCCAATGGTACCAGCTTTCTCCTTTCCCCTGTAGTCTGACCGCATGAGATGTCCTCTCCACCACCTTATAAGGGCTTGTCCACCTTGGCTCCGACCACTTCCGTTTGATCACTTTCAGCAAGACCCAGTCTGTGGTAGATAGCGCCTGGCTCAGTAGCTCCCCCTTTGCCGATCCAACCTGTTTGGAGAAAGCTGACACCAAAGCTGTTAGTTGGTCATAGTAAGGTTTGTACCTTAGAGAGGCTCCTCCTCCCTCTAACATCTGTATTCCAGCTCCCGGTCCCGGGAACTGCTGCCCTGTTGTTAGCTCGTACGGGGTAAACCCTGTGATAGAGTCTACTGAGCTTCTAATGGACATTAAAGCTAAGGGTAGGGCATCTACCCAGCTTAACTTTGTTTGTGCACAGACTTTTCCTATTTTTCCTTTTATGGACTGATTTATTCTTTACACTTTTCCTGTGACTGAGGATGGTACACTGTTCCAAACGCATGTTTCAGTCCTAAAGCTGCTTCAACTTCTCACAGGTCTTTATTCTTGAAATGTGTGCCATTATCTGACCTGACTCTCTTTGGAAACCCATGCATTGGAATGTATCGGTTTATCAAAAATTTGATCACTGTTTTTGCGTCTTCCTTTTCCACAGGTATCGCTTCTGGCCAACCAGTGTATGCATCCACTGCTACCAAAAGGTACCGGTATCCATTTACTCTCTCTATCATGTCAGTGTAGTCAAGCACTATTTCCTGACCTGGCATTCTTGGGAGAGGGAATTTTCCCTTGTGTGGTTTCACTGTTGCTCTCACATTGTATTCTGTACATGTTCTACATTCTCTGATGTAATTTTCAATCATTGCTAGCAAGAACGGATGCCTCCAATGTGTCAGATACCTCTGCATCTGTGTTTTTTCACAGTGTGTCAACCCATGAGCTTCCTGGAGCATGGAAGCCATCAAACCTGGAGGTAACACTGGTCTACCGTCCGGTGACCTCCAAATCCCTTCTGACTCTGTGGCCCCTCTCTCTCTCCATACTGTCAGTTCATGAGGAGAGGCTTTCTGCTGCTCATTTATTAACATATTTGCATCGCAGGTGAGCAGCAGGTCATACACTGTTCTCTCTGTTTGCACCATTATATACTGTGCTATATACCCTGTTGCTTTCTTTGCTGTTGAGTCTGCTTCCTGATTACCCTTCGCTACTACTGTATCTGCTTTATCATGTCCTCTACACTTGACCACCGCCACTTCTGCAGGTTTCATCAGGCCCTCCGCTAATCTTTTCATATCTTTTTCATGTTTAATTGGGGTTTTTGCTGCTGTTAAGAATCCTGCTCTGATCCATTGACTGAGTTCTACCTGTATAGCCCCTGCCACATATGCAGAGTCAGTGTAGATGTTCACCCTTTTTCCCTCTGACCATTCTAATGCAGCTATCATTGCCTGTAGTTCAGCCAACTGGGCTGATTCTTTGCCTGTCACTTTTCCTATCAACTCTTCCTCAAATCCCTCACTTGTCTGTCGCACCACTGCATAGGCTGCTTTAAGTCCTTCAGTTGGATGTCTGTAACAGCAACCATCTGTGATCAGCACTTCTTCTGGGTCTACCAGTGGAATTGCCTGTAAGTCTGCCCTAACTTTGACGTCTCTCTGTACCCTTTCCTCACACATGTGTGGTTCTCCTTCTCCCATGTAGTCAGCCATGTTGATTCCTTCGTGTGTGAAAGTTATATGTGGTGCATTCAAGATTTTCTCTAACCTGGTTTGCCACAGTGACGTCATTGTGAAGGCTGTTGAGGTCACATAGGCCACTATACTGTGTGTCGTCAGTACCGTTAGTGAATGGCCCATGACTATATGTGCTACCTTTTGGAGAATTATTGCTACCCCTGCTGCATGTCTTGTACATGGTGGGTGTCTGTCTTCTGTTGGGTCAAGGGTAACACTTACATACATCAGCACCTGCCTGCCTCCTCCTTTTTTCTGAAAAAGAACACCATTTATTGTGTGTGATTTTTTAGAAATATTGAGGAAAAATGGCTCTTTGTAATCTGGGACCGCTAAATCAGCAGCCCGCGTTAAAGCCTATTTCAGAGAAACTCTCGTCTGCCTCCGTGGTCCACTGCAAATGGGCCGACAAATTTCTCATGCCTTGCTCATTTACCATGGCCCTTAGAGGGAAAGTGAGCTCCCCATATGTTGCAACGAATTGTCTGCTGTATCCTGCCAACCCAAGAAATGAGAGCATGTCTTTTACAGTGACCGGTGTGATATGATGCAGAATGGAGGATCTGTGGGATGGAGACACACCTGTTCCCTTAGCGGAAATAACTCTACCCAGAAAAGACACTGTTTGTCTGCAGCATTGCAATTTAACCCGTGAAACTTTAAAACCGACGTTATACAGGTGAAACAGCAACTTCGTTGTGGCTTCCAAACAAGAAACATGATCGGGTGCTGCCAAAAGAATGTCATCCACATACTGGATCAGATCCTTCAGCTGCTGTTTCAGTACCTGATTAAACACCCCCGGCGACAAAATAAACCCTTGAGGGACCCTTGTATAACGTAGTTGTTGGCCTTTGTAGGTGAACGAAAAAATGTCCCTCAGATGCTCAGCTAGGGGCAAACAGAAGAACGCGTTGGCCAGATCAATGCACGAGAACCACTTATGGTCAGGGGTCAGCTGTGATCGGTGTGACGTGTTTGCAGTGACCAACGTCCGTTGAACCTGCTGACCACAAGGTATCTGGTAGAGTGTCAAGCATCGCTGCAGCCTGTGGATGGTCTGTTTTTTCCCTGCCGTGAAACCTTTCAATCTGCCTATGTTCCAGCAGTACCTTGTCAGTTGTCCTGTACATAATTCTATAGGCTTCCTCTGATGGTGAATATTGTAAACTGGGTAGCTGAGTCCAAACCCAATCAGTTAGCGCCATCAAACGTTTGGACATAGGTCCCAGATCCTTGGCCTGATATTTAGCATGCGTGGCCAATGTGAGATGAGGTATAGCTTCTTCAGACATCTCATACCATTCCAACTGTTCTGCAGTTAGTTCAACAACATCTGCCACACCTTCTTTCCCTAGCAGAATGCAACTGGAGGAAATATCCCATTGAGTCCCTTCTAGGCGCTGATAGAATGCATGCTGATAGATTTCATTGTCATCTCTATCATAATACAGAGTAACGTGAAGGGGATCTGCAGGAGGAGCATAGGGATGCAGCATCTGAACCCAGGGTCGCCATTGGTTGTATAAAGACTGTATGCTGTTGTTCTGATACTGCTGACACTTGCAGTATAATGACAACAATCAATTTGGTATCTCCAATTGCAGAACTTCGATATAAACAGGTGTCTGCTCACCTTTTTATGCGGCGCTGCTTGTTGTTGTCATCAGACGTCAGTTGTCCGTTGTTTCTATTTTTCTCTCTTTTCCATCACTTCTCCGTCTTCATCACGTCGGGGTCACCAAATTGTTGGACTTTGGCTCAATCTACCAGCTTACTTGCCTCTCTGTGTGAGCCGAGTCCTGCGTGTTCTTTAAATGAAGCAATAGGAGAAGATATTCGGTCTCAAACTCTCTGTTTATTTTAGCAGTAAGTGGATAAAGTATACAGAGCTCTGGGTCTAGGTCTTCCCGTCCCTGAAAAACAGCAAAGTGTGACAGTTCACGAAGTCCGACCTATACCTGTCCCTGACCCAGTCTTTTATACAGTACAGAACGTCATGCAATCACTGAGGTGGGATTGTCTTCTGATTGGCTGTTGATCTGACTCCATTCTCCTCCTTCTCGCGTTCCTGGATGTCTGACCCCATGTGACCTCCTGCCCGCAAAATAGTCTCCACATGACCTCCTCTTGCACGCAAAACAAATATATCATTAAAGGCTTCTGAATGCCTCACACTAAACCATATATTTACAGTTGATAATGTCATTTCTTGTGGATATGTCATTTCCTATGGTGATATCATTTCCTGTTCTTTTTCTCAGGGAGTGGTAAATCGGGACAACACATCCATCCTAGGACAAACCAAACAGAGGCACGCACGAGGATTCCTAGAAGCATGGCATTCCAACCAGAACTCTATCAACAAACACATTGACTTGGACCCGATTTACCATCCCCTGAGAAAAAGAACAGGAAATGACATCATAGAAAATGCCATCACCACAGGAAATGACATCACAAATCCAAAGAAACCTAAACATATAAATAGAAAGCAGGAATCATCAACAATGTTTTGTCTGGAGGTTCACTGAAGATGTTACCTAGTATGGTGACGAAACGTCTGAACATGAACCTTCCAGCTCAGCGAGCAAACCTACATCCAGAAACTCAACCTGAGCTACAAATCTTCTCCTAACTTGCTAACCCTTTTAAATATTTCCCCTCTCACCTAAAACCTATGTCTTGTGGTTTTGGACTCCTTATCCTGGGAAGATGACCTTGGCTATTCACCTTATCGATAACTCTCATGATTTTATAAACCTCCAAAGGGTCACTCCTCAACCTCCTACACTGCAGGGGAAAAAAATCACAACTTATCCAACCCCTCCTGATAACTCCAACCTTCCAGTCTTGATAACATCCTTGTAAATCTTTATTTGAATCGTTGCCAGTTTGCTTCCTATACTCTGAATTGTACGCGGTACTCCAAATGAGGCCTTACCAGTGTCTTGTACAGCCATAACATGACATCCCTACTCCTGTACTCAATGCTCTGACCCAGTGAACATCACAATTCCATCAAAACTATGGCTCTGCTTGAATCAGCATTATTGGGGCAGGGGTGATGAGTAACAACAACTTGCATTTATATAACACCTTCAGCATATATAAATGTCCCAAGGTGAATAAAGGTTTAGTCAGAGGTTTTAAGGATGGTCTTACAGTGAGACATAAAAAGTAGAAGTATTTGGGGAGAAATTTCCAACAGTAGGGTATATAACTAGGAAGGTTTTAGAAGGTATGGGCCAAAACTGGCAAATGTGACTAGATGGTTTAGGATATCTGGTTGGCATGGATGTGTTGGACCAAAGGGTCTGTTTCTGTGGTGTACATCTCTATGACTGTGTGACATAGGTCCTAGAGAGCTGAAAGCATAACCTCTGATGGGGTGGAATGAAGAGATTGAAGGATGCATAAGAGGCCAGAAATGGAGAAACTCAGTGTATCTAGAGACTGAAAGGAATTACCAACTTCGGGAAGGACAGGACCTGGAATTGTTGCAACAGCTAAATGAGAATTTTGATTCCAGGATTCACTTCCCAAAGAAAGATCATAGAATCTCTACAGTGTGGAACCAGGCCATTTGGCACAACAAGTCCACACTGACCCTCCAAAGGGTTTCCCCCCCAGACCCATTCCCCAACCCTATTACATTACCTTTCCCCTGACTAATGAACCTATCCTACACATCCTTGAATTCTATGGACAATTTAGCATGGCCAATTTACGCAATCTACACATCTTTAGACTGTGGGAGGAAACCCACAGAGACATGGGGACAATGTGCAAACTCCACACAGTCACCCGAGGCTGGAATCAAACCCAGATCCCTAGCACTGTGAGGCAGCAATGCTAACCACTGAGCAAACAAGGGTGATGGGTGCATGTAGGGATAGACAAAATTGGGGGATATGGTGGTGTAGTGGTAATGTCTCTCTACAAGTAGTCCAGAAGCACAGGTTATAACTCTCAAGGGCACAGGCTCAAGTCCCATCAGAGCAAATGATGGAAATTAAATCACAACAATAAGTAAAGCAAAAATCTGAAATGAAAGTTAGTTTCAGTAATGATGACCAGGGAATAAATATTAGTGATCATAAAAACATACCTGGTTCACTAAGCCCTTTAGGGTAAGAAGTCTGCTATCCTTACTTGGCCTGGCCTACAAGTGACTCCAGACCCAGCAATGAATGATGGGAAACAAATGATGCCCATGTCCCATGGGATAATTTTTTGAAACGAGTTTCAAGTGTGAGGAATCAGATAGGAAAGCAATTGAGTTATTGTAACATGGATGTAGTAAAGGTGTGGAAGAAAAATTCAGCAAAAGTCACACTTATGCAGGTTGAAGTCAGTGAACTTTGTCATATAGTGGTTATTGGGGTTGGTTGCTCACCGGAGATAGAAAATGAAAAATTGGCTTGAAACTGAGAGAGTGGCTAAAATAGGGGGTGAAATACATACCATGTCAATGGAATTTGCGATATATTTACATAGATGATTTGGAGTTAGGGACCACATGTGGTGTGTCAAAATTTGCAGATGACAGTAAAATGTAAAATGTGTGGTGGAGCAAAGTGTGTAGAGGACTGTGAAACTTTGCAGAGGAACATAGATAGATTAAGTGAGTGGGCAAAGGTCTGGCAGATGGAGTACAATGTTAATAAATCTATTTTGGTGGGAATAACTGTAAAAAGGACTATTATTTGAATGGCATAAAGTTTCAGTGTGCTGCTGTGCATGAATCACAGAAGGTTGGTCTGAAACTTTGCAGAGGAACATAGATAGATTAAGTGAGTGGGCAAAGGTCTGGCAGATGGAGTACAATGTTAATAAATCCATTTTGGTGGGAATAACTGTAAAAAGGACTATTATTTGAATGGCATAAAGTTGCAGTGTGCTGCTGTGCATGAATCACAGAAGGTTGGTCTGCTGGTACAACAGGTAATTAGGAAGGCAAATGGAACTTTGTCCTTCATTGCTAAAGGGATTGAGTTTAAAAGCAGGGAGGTTATGTTGCAGTTGTATGGGGTGCTGGTGAGGCCACTCCTCGAGTACTGCGTGCAATTTTGGTCTCCTTACTTGAGAAAGAATGTACCGGCACTGGAGGGGGTGCAGAAGAGGTTCATGAGATTGATTCTGGAGTTGAGGGGGGTTAGCTTATGAGGAAAGGCTGAGTAGACTGGGATTATATTCATTGGAATTTAGAAGAATGAGGGGAGGTCTTATAGAAACATACAAAATTATGAAAGGAACAGACAAGATAGAAGTAGAGAGGATGTTTCCACTGGCGGGTGAAACTAGGACAGGAGGGCACAGCCTCAAAATTAGGGATAGCAGACTTAGGACTGAATTGAGAAGGATTGTGAATTTGTGGAATTCTCTGCCCAGTGAAGTAGTTGAGGCTTCCTCATTGAATGTTTTAAAAGCTAAGATAGATAATGTTTTGAACAATAAAGGAATTAAGGGTTACAGTGAGAGGATGAATAAAAGGGGCAGAGGCCATGCAAATATCAGCCATGATCTTACTGAATGGCGGAGCAGGCTCGAAGGGCCAGACGGCCTACTCCTGTTCCTAGTTCTTATGTTCTTATGTATTCAATGGTTTCAGTCTTCACAAAGTCCAACAGGAGAAGATTAATCTTCATCCAAGATTGGACAAGTAGACTGACAGCACAGAGACAGAGTTGAGAGATGATAAGGGAAACCTGCGTATTATCAGCTTACTATGGAATCGGTGGTCTGTGGGACGAGGAGTAAGCAAGATCCAAGGCGTTGCCTAAAAAGATGGACTTGTTG
Source organism: Chiloscyllium plagiosum (assembly GCF_004010195.1). Lineage (NCBI taxonomy): Eukaryota > Metazoa > Chordata > Chondrichthyes > Orectolobiformes > Hemiscylliidae > Chiloscyllium > Chiloscyllium plagiosum. The sequence continues at coordinate 6,204,694 of NC_057728.1, forward strand.
AATGTTTTGTTGGCTGTACCAACCTTGGTCTCAAAGTTTGTTTTTAGTTTGGTTATTATCATGTCCTAATTGAGAAATGAGACTGAAATCTCAGATTTCTGGTGAAACTGAAGCTATTTGAAATCAGACTAAATGTTACAGTCATATAATACCCCTGTAAAGCATATCGAGAGATGGACACTACTTTTTAAAAACCCAACAAGAAATAACTTGTCAAAGTAGACTCCAGAGAGTCCGGTTACACCTTTGTGTTCTCTGTATAGACAGAGACAGACAAGTCTGAACATATCTCTGGGAAGTTAATTACCTGAAAATGGTCAAAGCCAGGTGCTGACTGACTATCCCTCACTATTTCACCAGAATTAAAAATCACACAACACCAGGTTATATTCCAACAGACTTATTTGGAAGTACAAGCTTTTGGAGTGCTGCTCCTTCATCAGGGGCAGAATCATAGGACACAGAATTTATTGGAAAAGATCAAAGTGTCATGTAACTGATGCAATATATTGAACCAACCATGATGGCTATTAAGTCTTTAATCACTTAGAACGGGGATGCAGGTTTCGCTTGATGAATATGTAAATCCCTGAACTTCTTTCAACTCACAGTCCTGAGATAACTTAAGGTTTTATCATTACATTAAAAAAAAAAGTGACATCTCAGTTCAGACAATGCATTAAAGGTGTGAGGTTAGAGTCTGTCTGTATTCCTGCTGTGGAGGAGCTGGTGTTGGACTAGGGTGGACAAAGTTAAAAATCAACGAGGTAAAAACAATGACTGCAGATGCTGGAAACCAGATTCTGGATTAGTGGTGCTGGAAGAGCACAGCAGTTCAGGCAGCATCCAAGGAGCTTCGAAATCGACGTTTCGGGCAAAAGCCCTTCATCAGGAATAAAGGCAGTGAGCCTGGAGCGTGGAGAGATAAGCTCGAGGAGGGTGGGGGTGGGGATAAAGTAGTATAGAGTACAATGGGTGAGTGGGGGAGGGGATGAAGGTGATAGGTCAGGGAGGAGAGGGTGGAGTGGATAGGTGGAAAAGGAGCTAGGCAGGTCGGACAAGTCCGGACAAGTCATGGGGACAGTGCTGAGCTGGAAGTTTAGAACTAGGGTGAGATGGGGGAAGGGGAAATGAGGAAACTGTTGAAGTCCACATTGATGCCCTGGGGTTGAAGTGTTCTGAGGCGGTTAAAAATCACACAATACCAGGTTAGAATCCAACAGGTTTATTTGGAAGTACTAGCTTTCAGAGCACTGTTCCTTTGTCAGGTAGCCAGTGGAGCAGGAATATAGGACACGGAATTATTAGCAAAACATCACGGTGTCATACAACTGATATGAAATATTGAATAAACCTAGATTGCTGTTAAGTCTTTCAAGTACACACACATACTCTCACACACACGCACGTACACTCTCACACGCGCACACACATTCTCATGCACACGCACGTGTACACACTCAGTCTAACTCTCTCCCACATACACATACGCTCTCTCACTTTCTTTCCACCTGACATGCACACACATATACGTCTATGGGGCGAATTTGCATTTGCTGAACTGTATTTGCAACAACATTCCATTTTGTTCAAAAAGCGCACAATCTGGCAATCAATCCATGTGATATTTTATAAATTCCTACTTTGGAAATAGAACCAGTCTGATCCAAGACTGGAATACAGACAGACAGATTCTAACCTCACACCTTTAATGCATTGTCTGAGCTGAGATGTTACCTTTTACAACCTTAATTTGGTGGCTCAGTGGTTAGCACTGCTGCCTCCCAGTGACTCCGGTTCAATTCCAACCTCGGATGGCTGCCTGAGTGGAGTTTGCACATTCTCCCCATGTCTCCGTGGGTTTCCTCCAGGTGCTCTGATTTCCTTCCACAGTCCAAAGATGTGCAGGTTAGGTGAACTGGCCATGTTAAATTGTCCATGATATTCAGGGATGTGTAGGCACATTAGTCATGGGAAATGTGGAGTAATAGAGTAGGGGAATGGGTCTGGGTGGGATGCTTTTCGGAGGGTCAGTGTGGACTTGTTGGACCAAATGGCCTGTTTCCACACTGTAGGGATTTTATGTTGATTATCTCGGGAATGTGACTTGAAAGAAGTTCTGAGATTTACATATGAATGAATTGAAACCTGCAACTCATTCTAAAAGATGAAAGATTTAACAGCAATTTAGGTTCATTCAATGTAACACATCAGTTGTATGACACTATGATCTTTTGCTATAAATTCTATGTCCTATTATCATACTCCAATAGTTACCTGATGAAGGATCTGCGCTCAGAAAGCTAATACGTCCAACTAAAGCTGGAGGATATAAGCTGGTGCTGTGTGATTTTTAAATTTGTCTGTATCCCAACCTTGAGTCAGACTGGTTCTATTCCCAAAGCAGAATTTATTTTAAAAAATTTTATTTCAAAAATATACTTTATTCATAAAATTATTTTGATATCTATACAATTGGTGATGCCATACATACATTCCATTTCTTTACATACAGAGAGCAGAATTAATCATTCATATGTACAAGTCTGTACATTGACTATCCAGATATTTTGCTGAGGTGTCAGTGGAGCCCAATTACTGAGTGGGCCCCCTGTTCTTCTTAGGCAGGCAGACCTTACACGGTGGTCTTTGCCTACCGCGCCTTAGCGGCAGCTGCCCCAAGCTTCAGCGTGACCCTCAGCACTTAGTCCTGGACCTTGGAATGTGCCAGTTCGCAACACTCAGTCGGGGTCAACTCCTTCAGCTGGAAGATCAACAGGTTTCGGACAGACCAAAGAGCATCTTTGACCGAGTTGATGATCCGCCAGGCACAGTTGATGTTTGTCTCAGTATGCGTTCTGGGGAACAGACCGCAGAGCACGGAGTCCCACATCATGAAGCTGCTCGGGACGAACCACAACAAACACCACTTCCTTTGCATAGGCACATTCCAGAAGGAGATGTGTGACAGTCTCTTCCACCCCTCAACCGCTTCGAGGGCAGCATGCAGTGGGGCAGAGAGCCCGGGTGTGCATAAAGGATCTCACAGGCAGAGCCCTTCTCACCACCAGCCAAGCCATGTCTTGGTGCTTGTTGGAAAGTTCTGGCGATGAGGCATTCTGCCAAATGGCTTTGACAGTCTGCTCAGGGAACCGCTCGATAGGAACTGCCCTCTCCTTTTCCCAAAGGGTCTCAAGGACATTATATGCTGACCACTTCCTGATGGACTTGTGGTCAAAGGTGTTTTTCTTCATAAATTTCTCCACGAAGGATAGGTGATACGGAACAATCCAAACTACTTGGACCGTTCCGTGTCAGCGAGGCCAGGCCCATCCTTCGCAACACCAGGGACAGGTAGAACCTCAGTACGTAGTGACACTTGGTGTTTGCGTACCGGGGATCCACGCACAGCTTGATGCAGCCATGCACAAAGGTGGCCATCAGGGTGAGGGTGGCATTGGGTGTGTTTTTTTCCCCCGTTGCCCAGATCTTTATACATGGTGTCCCTTCGGACCCGGTCCATCTTTGATCTCCACATGAAGTGGAAGATGGCCCGGGTGACTGCGGTGCACAGGTTCTGAGAATTGGCCAGACCCTTGCCACATATAACAGCAATGACAGTGCCTCACACCTGATGACTAGGTTTTTACCCGCAATGGAGAGCGACCGTTGCTCCCATCTGCCTAGTTTCTGCCTCACTATTCTGATACCCTCCTCCCTCGACTTGGCGCACACCCAGCCCCTCCGAACCAAATACCCAACACCTTCATGTGGTCGGTCCTGACGGTGAAGGGGATCGAGGATTGGTTGGCCCAGTTCCCGAAAAGCATGGCCTCGCTCTTGCCTCGATTTACCTTGGTCCCTGAGGCCCGGTCCAACTAGTCACATATGCACATGAGTCTGTGCACGGACAGCGGATCCGAGCAGAAGACAGCGATATCATCCATGTATAGGGAGGCCTTAACCTGTAGGCCCCCGCTGCCAGGAATAGTCACCCCTCTCAGGCTCGCATCCTTCCTGATGGGTTCGGCAAATGGCTCTATGCAGCACACAAACAAGGCAGGAGAGAGAGGGCAGCCCTGCCTGACTCCAGATCTGACTGGGAAGCTATGAGATTCCCACCCATTGATTGAGACTGCACTGACAATGTTGGTGTAGAGCAATCTGATCCAATTGCAGATTCCCTCCCCAAAGCCCATTTTGGAGAGAACTTCCCTCATATACGTATGCGATATCCTGTCAAAGGCTGATCAGGCAGGTGTCCAGTCCCCAGTCCTGCACATTGGCGATCGTATCCCTGAGGAGTGCGAGACTCTCAGCGATCTTCCTGCCCGGTACAGCACAGGTTTGGTCAGGGTGGATCACCGATCCCAGAGCAGACCTGACCCGGTTGGCGATGACCTTTGACAAGATTTTGTAATCCGCGTTTAATAGTGAGATTGGTCTCCAATTTCTGATTTCCTCCCTCTCCCCCTTCCGCTTGTAGATGAGGGTGATGATGCCTTTCCTCATGGATTCACTCATGGTACCTGCCCGAAGCATACTGACATACACCTCCAGCAGGTCCTGGCCAATCAAGTCCCACAGAGCAGAATAGAGCTCGACTGGTAAGCTGTCGCTTCCGGGAGTTTTATTCTTTTCAAAGGACTCGAGGGCCTTGGTCAGCTCATCCAGAGATAGCGGCTGGTCCAGCCTCTCCCGTGTTCTGTCGTCTAAGACCTCCATGATAGAGGGGAGGAACGACTGGGAGGCCGCATTGTCGGTCGGCTTTGAGTCATATGGGCTGGCATAGAAGAATTTGCTGATCCTCATGATGTCAGCCTGAGATGACATTACCGAGTCATCTTCTTCCTTCAGGCTGCTGAGCACGGAGCTCTCTTTGTGCACTTTCTGGAAGAAGAAAACGTGAGCACGTCTCGTCCTGCTCCACCGAGCGGACCCTGGACCGGAAGATTATCTTGGAGGCCTTCGAGGCAAAGAGCGAGGTTTGCTGGCCCTTCACCTCCTTGAGGTCCTCTGTGACAGGATTCCTGAAGAAGGGCCTGTGCCCGAAACGTCGAATCTCCTGTTCCCTGGATGCTGCCTGACCTGCTGTGCTGTTCTAGCAATAAAGTTTCAACTTTACGGTTCTCCAACCTGCGTAGTCCCTCTTGAGCTCCTCAATGTTTCCCAGGGTCAACAGCTTGGTGTTCATCTTCCACATTCTCTTACCAGCCCGCTGCTCGTCCTGTAGGTGACAGAGGGCCAGCAGGAGGCAGTGGTCAGAGAAGAACACCGTCTTGATGTCAGTGGATCTGACCGAGAACGTTCGGGACTGACTGCCTACAGATTGTGCTTCACAAGAGGACAGTCAAATATCAATGACTGCTAGATCTGCTAGCCACATTAAGATAAGATTCCAAATAAAGTCATTTAAGAGGAGAATCAAAGCTTGAAAGTTCATGAAATATCAAACTTAGCTACTGTTTGTCAATTTCCTTTGTTTCAACCCATTAAGTAGACAATGGATACATTGATACTGTCTTCACATGACTGAAACTGACTGAACTAATCTAATTAATCCATATTAGCATGTCAATCTGGGTTAAAAAAAAACACAGTGAATCTGTCTCTCACCTTGACTATCTCTCTGCAATGTCTCAAAATCACCTTTGGTAGAGGTGCTTCATCGTTTTATAGAGTAATAGGAATGTACAGCATGAAAATGGACCGTTCGGTCTAACTGGATATTCTAAACTAATCTAGTCCCATTTGCCAGCATTTAGCCCTTACTCTCCTAAACTCTTCCTACTTGTATACCCATCCAGATTCCTTTTAAATGCTGTAATTGTCCACCACTTCCTCTGGCAGCTCATTCCATACACGTACCACCCTCTTTGTGAAAAGGTTGCCCCTTTTAGATCTTTCCCCTGTCACCTTAAACCTATGCCCTCTGGTTTTGGACTTTACTATAAATGCTGTAATTGTATCAGCCTCCACCACTTCCTCTGGCAGCTCATTCCATACACGTACCACCCTCTGTGTGAAAAGGTTGCCCCTTTTAGATCTTTCCCCTCTCACCTTAAACCTATGCCCTCTGGTTTTGGACTTTACTACCCTGGGGAACGACCTTGGCTATTCACCCTGTATGTTCGCCCTCATGATTTTATAAGGTCACCCTTATAGGGAAAATCTCTAGGGAAAATAGCCCAAGCCTGTTCAGCCTCACCGTATAGCTCAAACCCTCCAATCTGAACAACATCCCTGCAAATCTTTTCTGAACCCTTTCAAGTTTCACAATGTCCTTTCTAGAGCAGGGAGACAAAAATTGAACACAGTATTCCAATAGTGGCCTAACCAATGTCCTGTACAGCCGCAACATGACCTCCCAACTCCTGTATTCAATGCACTGACCAATAAAGGCAAGCGTGCCAAATGCCTTCTTCACTATCCTGTCAACCTGTGACTGTACTTTCAAGGAACTATGACCCTGCACTCTAATGTCATGTTGTTCAGCAACACATGCCAGGACTTTACCAATAAGAGTATAAGTCTTGCCCTGGTTTGCTTTTCCAAAATGCAGCACCTGACATTTATCTAAATTAAACTCCATCTGCCACTCTTCAGCTCATTGGCCCCTCTGATCAAGATACTCTGAGGTAACCTTCTTTGCTATCCACTACACCACCAATTTTGGTGTCACCTGCAAACTTATTAACCATTCCTCCTATGTTCACATCCAAATCATTTATATAAATAACTTGCTCATGAATGAATGCTTCCACGCAAATAAGGACTTTCTCATACATGAGCTTATAACAAGAGAACAAATTGCGCTCAGGGCTTTGTCAGTGATCTGCATGTGATGTGGTGACACCTTGATCTGACTCAAACTGCAAAGATAAAAGAAAAATACTGTGATGCTGGAAATCTAAAACAGAGAAAATGCTGGAAACATTCAGCATTGATGGAGTGAGAAACAGAGTTAATGTTTTGAGTCTGATAGAGTCATAGAGATGTACAGCACAGAAACAGACCCTTCGATCCAACTTATGCATGTTGACCAGATATCCCAACCTAATCTAGTCTCAGTTACCAGCACTTGGCCCATAGCTCTCTAAACCCTTCCTATACATATACCCACCCAGATGCCTTTTAAATGCTATAACTATACTAACCTCAACCACTTCCTCTGGCAGCTCACTCCATACGTGCACCACCCTCTATGTGAAAAAAGTTGCCCCTTAGGTCTCTTTTATGTCTTTCCCCTCTCACCCTGAGCCTATGCTCTCTAGTTATGGACTCCCCCAACCCAGGGAAAATACCTTGTCTATTTACCCTATCCATGCCCGTCATGATTTTATAAACCTCTATAAGGTCACCCCTCAGCCTCCAACGCTCTAGGGAAAACAGACCCAGCCTATTCAGCCTGTCCATTTAGCTCAAACCCTGCCACCCTGGCAATGTCCTTGTAAATCTTTCCTGAACCCTTTCAAGTTTCACAACACCCTTCTGATAGGAAGGAGATCAGAAGTGCACATAATATTCCAAAAGTGGCCTAACCAATGTCCTGTACAGCAGCAACATGATCTCCTGACTCCTATACGCAATGCTCTGACCAATAAAGGAAGGCATACCAAACGCCTTTTTCAGTGTCCTATCTCCCTGCGACCTAAACTATGCCCTCTAGTTCTGGATACCCCAACCCCAGGGAAAAGAAAGACCTTGTCTATTTATCCTATCCATGCCCCTCATGACTTTACAAACCCCTATAGGGTCACCCCTCAGCCTCTGACACTCCAGGCAAAACAGCCTTAGCCTATTCAACCTTTCTCTATAGCTCAAATCCTCCAACCCTGGCAACATCTTTGTAAATCTTTTCTGAACCCTTTCAATTTTCACACCATCCTTCCGATAGGAAGGAGACCAGAATTGAAAGCAATATTTCAAAAGTGACCTAACCAATGTCCTGTACACCCGCAACATGACCTCCCAACTCCTGTAAAAATACACTGACCAATAAAGGAAAGCATACCAAATGCCTTCTTCACTATCCTATCTACCTGCGACTCCACTTTCAAGGAGCTATGAACCTGCACTCCAAGGTCTCTTTGTTCAGCAAAACTCCCTAGGACATTACCATTAAGTGGATAAGTCCTGCCCTGATTTGCCTCCCAAAATGCAGCACCTCACATTTATCTAGGTTAAACTCCATCTGCCACTCCACGGCCCATAGACTCGTCTAATGAAGATCCCGTCGTACTCTGATGTAACCTTCTCTGCTGTCCACTACACCTCCAATTTTGGTGTCATCTGCAAACTTACTAACTATACCTCCTGTGTTTACATCCAAAGCATTTATATAAATGACGAAAAGCTACAACTCTTCTTCAGATCTGCTGTGTTTCTCCAGCATTCCCTGTTTCAAACAGCAATGATGATGATTGTCCTCTTACCTTGAAATCATACTGCGGTCTATTTCCTAACTCCACTGCTAATTTTCCCTCATCTGAATATCTCTTCTTGTTCCAACCTACACAGATGGTTTTAGCAAATTTTGTTCTCTGTTGCCCCTGTGGTGGTTCACGAGCTTTCTTAGTAAGATATCTGCTCTGATTCCTCCTCCCATGTCCCTGCACCAATAACTTCTTGGTGAGTTGGACTCCGTTTCAGCTCTTTTTGCTCCCTTGAACTACCTGTCCTCCTTTCATCATTTAATCTCTCCTTCTTTCTCAACTCTCTTACCCACCCTCGATTTAATCAACTCAACTGCCTTCCAATTTCAAAATCACAGACCTCACTACTTTTGCTGACTGCCTAGCCACTGTCCCAAAAACATACTGCGGCTCTAGCTCTCAAAGACCATGTTAAATAGCAGTTGCATGAACTGCACAAAAAAACCAACTGGTTAACTCATTTGATCTGCAACACCAGACTTTCACTGGATGATGTAAAACTATAAGCTTTGGCTTTCATAAAGACTTTTATTGCGGACAGCAAGAGTGTGGATAATTGGAGAGCAAATACTTGAAGGCTGCACTGTAATTAAATGGGCTGAGCTTGGCTAATGTCAGCAAAGGATAGTAAGTCACACTGACCTGACAAAGTGCCTTAATCACCAGCAGTAAACCAGCCCCCACTGATTCAGTGTGTGATTTTCCTTCTCAATGATGATCATCCTTTTTGATTTGCCGAGTGAGAACTGAAGGCTGGTGCCAATTACTGTTGAACCGCAACTAGATTTTGTGCTGCAGTTGATGTCCTACTGTGTGGAGAGCACGGCTACTGGGGCCTCACTCAAGCTATCAGAAAGGGATTTGTCAACGTGGGTTAGATTCTAGCCTCCAAGTGCACAGAGGGAAAAGGGCAGTGCACCAGCTATTTCCCCACATAATGAAGAGATGCTTTATTACTGTTATTGTCACCGAAGATTGCCTATTAAATTAACAAAACAACATACTGATAGTGAGTCTCTGTTACTATGTAAAGCTGCAGCAACATACTCATAAGATCTCAGCAGAGTCTGCATTGACATAGAAATCAGCATAATGTTTTGTGAAAAAAAGCACAGAAAATCTTTGCAACTTTGGATCTAACACCATTTACTTTCCCATTGTCCCATCTGTGCATTATTAATTGCTTCAATTTTATCATCAGATTTTGTTCTCTCCTGCCAGTTTTTTTCCACTGTGACAATCCCTCTGTATCTTTGACCTCTCAGTGACCTTTGACCCCACTGTTCTCCTCCAATGATTCTCCCCACTGGCTAGCTCAGTAGGACTGTCTTTAACTAGTTACACTCTTCCAAGTTCAGTAAATTTGGTTATTTTAGTTTGGTGCCCTCCTCATGGATTAACCACAGGACTTGTGACATTGGCCAGGATCTTGTGATGATATCGCAAACTCCAACAATGATGCTTCCTCTGGTTACCTCCGAATTATGACCAGAATATGGTTTGGCCATCAGTAGATATGATGGCATAGATTGGACACAAACTTTTATCATCCTCACACGCACACTTAATCACAGAATTCTGGAAATTTTTGTTCTTATGTTTTAGATTAGATTACTTACCACACCGCCCTGCCGAAGCGCAACCCACCCATATGCCTACATGTACCCCTTACCTAACACTACGGGCAATTTAGCATGGCCAATTCACCTGACCTGCACATCTTTGGACTGTGGGAGGAAACCGGAGCACCCGGAGGAAACCCACGCAGACACAGGGAGAATGTGCAAACTCCACACAGTCACAGCCTGAGGCGGGAATTGAACCCGGGTCTCTGGCGCTGTGAGGCAGCAGTGCTAACCACTGTGCCACCATGCCGCCAATTTCCACCGCAATCACTAGAAACCCGATTATCAATGTAACATTCAAACGCCTAAAAGAAATTAGGTAAAAACAATGACTGTAGATGCTGGAAACCAGATTCTGGATTAGTGGTGCTGGAAGAGCACAGCAGTTCAGGTAGCATCTGAGGAGCAGCAAAATAAACTTTTCGGGCAAAAGCCCTTCAACAGGAATAAAGGCAGAGAGCCTGAAGCGTGGAGAGATAAGCTAGAGGAGGTTGGG
>NC_057728.1:6215820-6229361 GCF_004010195.1 Chiloscyllium plagiosum
GGGATGGCATTTTTGCAAGAGGTAGGGTGGGAAGAGGTGTAACCCAGGCAGCTGTGGGAGTCGGTGGGTTTGTAAAAAATGTCAGTGTCAAGTCGGTCGTCATTAATGGAGATGGAGAGGCCCAGAAGGGGAGGGAGGTGTCAGAGATGGTCCAGGTTAAATTTAAGGTCAGGGTGGAATGTGTTGGTGAAGTTGATGAATTGCTCAACCTCCTCGCGGGAGCACGAGGTGGCCTAAAAAAAATTACCCATGGAACATAGAAAGGGTTAAAACTGATGCATTCAGGTGTAAATCAACAGCGTAATAAGAACTAATGACGGCTAATGACTTTTCTTTCATTGAACATATTCTTTTATAAGTGTGGATTCTCATTCCTTCAGAATCAATTACTATTGGAGATTTAGAAAAAAAATTGAAATACGTTATTTTGTTTAGTTCATTTATCTCTCTCCCTCTCATACCAATCCTTTCATTCTGAGTATGTAATTTTACATTAAATGTGACAAGAAATTAAATGACAAATTTTCATAACTCTGTGTCTGTTGTTACAGGCAGAATGTGACGTGTGATACTCTCCTCCGTCTCAAAACTCAGCTGATGACAACAGGATGTATTTTTGAGAAGAGTATTTTAACCCCTTGAGTGCTGTAACTTAAAATGACATGTACAAACACACTAAGTTCAAATCGAAATAAAGGATATATGTTTATTTTTCACAGCTATCAAAATGTAACTGCAACAAACATTCACTCCCCAAACTCAAGTGAGGTTTTCTAAAGAAACAACATGAGCTAATAACACTTCGATAGTTATCAGATTGAAAAGAAACAGGTCAGGTGTTTGTACAGTTCTTAATTTGTGGTTGAAACATTTGCAGGACATGATTACATAGAACATAGAAACATAGAACATAGAACATAGAAGAATACAGCGCAGTACAGGCCCTTTGGCCCTCGATGTTGCGCCGATCCAAGCCCACCTAACCTACACGAGACCACTATACCTCTCAACCTTCTTCTCTCTAATGAAAACAGCCTCAAGTCCCTCAGCCTTACCTCATAAGATCTCCCCTCCATACCTGACAACGTCCTAGTAAATCTCCTCTGCACCCTTTCCAATGCCTCCACATCCTTCCTATAGTATGGCGACCAAAACTGCACATAATATTCCAGATGCGGCCGTACCAGAGTCTTATACAACTGCATCATGACCTCAGGACTCCGGAACTCAATTCCTCTACCAATAAAAGCCAGTACGCCATATGCCTTCCTCACCGCACTATTTACCTGGGTGGCAACTTTCAGAGATCTGTGTACATGGACACCAAGATCCCTCTGCTCATCCACACTACCAAGTATCCGACCATTAGCCCAGTACCCCATCTTTTTGTTATTCTTCCCAATGTGAATCACCTCGCACTTAGCTACATTGTATTCCATCTGCCACCTTTCTGCCCAGCTCTGCAGCTTCTCTATATCCTGCTGTAACCTGCCAGATCCTTCCTCACTGTCAACAACTCCTCTGACTTTCGTATCATCCGCAAACTTGCTCACCCAATCTTCTAACCCCTCTTCCAGGTCATTTATAAAAATGACAAACAGCAATGGTCCCAAAACAGATCCTTGCGGAACACCGCTAGTGACGGCACTCCATGAAGAAACTTTGCCATCAACTACTACCCTCTGTCTTCTTCCATCCAGCCAATTCCTAATCCAAACCTCTAACTCACCCTCAATGCCATATCTCCGTATTTTCTGCAGTAGCCTACCATGGGGAACCTTATCGAACGCCTTACTAAAATCCATATATACCACATCTACCGCTTTCCCCTCATCAACCTCCTTTGTCACCTTTTCAAAGAATTCAATAAGGTTTGTGAGGCACGACCTGCCCTTCACAAAACCATGTTGACTATCCTTGATCACATTATTCCTATCCAGATGTTCATAAATCCTATCCCTTACAATTCTCTCTAAGACTTTGCCCACAACAGAAGTGAGACTCACCGGCCTATAGTTACTAGGGTTATCCCTACTCCCCTTCTTGAACAAGGGAACCACATTTGCTCTCCTCCAGTCTACTGGCACTATTCCTGTAGATTAGTTGCTGATCTCTGATTATTTCAGATATTAATTGTTTCTGAGCTCCTATAGTTTACTTTATTCTTAAGATGTGGGCTTTGTTAAACTGGGCCACCATTTATTACCCATGAGAAGTTAGTGATGAGCTGCCTTCTTGAACCACTGCAGTTAGTTTGGTGTAAGTAGATCAACAAGGCCATTCAGGAATTTAACCCAGTGTCAGTGAAGGAACGGCAGTATTTTTCTAAGTCAGAGTGGTGAGTGGCTTGACGGGGAACTTGTAGATAGCGCTGTCATGTTCTACTGTACTTGTCCTTCGAGATGGGTTTGGAAGGCATTGTCTAAGGGCCCTTGACGAACATCTATTGTATATCTTGTAGATTGTACACACTTCTGCTACTGAGCATCAGCGGTGACGTGAGTGGGTCTCTTTGTCCTGGATGGTGTCAAGCTTCTTGAGTGTTGTTGGGGCTGCACGTATCCAGGTAAGTGGGAAATGTTCAATCACATTTTTGACTTGTGCCTTGTAGATAGTGGACAGGCTTTGGGAAATCAGGAGATGACTTACATGCTGCAGTATTCCTAGCCTCTGACCTACTCTTGTATCCATAATACTGGGTGGTCGATCACGATCAGATTCTGATCATCCCCAGGATGTTGATAGTGGGATTCAGCAATTGTAATGATATAGAATATTAAAGAATGATTGTTTGATTCTCTCTTGTTGGTGATAGTTATAGTCTGGTATTTGTGTAGCACAAGCATTTCTTGCTAGGGAGGAAATTAGAAATTGGCGACCAATCTCACAGCTAAATGTGGATAAAACAATCTTGTCAGAGGTCAATGCCAACCGGGTCAGGTCTTCTCTGGGATCGGTGATTCACCCTGACCAAACTTGTGCTGTACCGGTTAGGACGATCGCTGAGAGTCTCGCACTGCTCGGGGATACCATCGCCTATGTGCAGGACAGGGGGGATGGACACTTGCCTCATTAGCCTGGACCAGGAGAAAGCCTTTGACAGGATATTGCTTACGTATATGAGAAATGTCTCCAAAATGGGCCTTGGGGAGGGAATCTGCAATTGGATCCGACTCCTCTACACCAACCTTGTCAGTACAGTCTCAATCAATTGGTGGGAATCAGACAGCTTTCCAATCAGATCTGAGTCAGGCAGGGCTGCCCACTTTCCTCTGCTTTGTTTATGGGCTACATCGAGCCATTTGCCGAGTCCATCAGGAAGGATGTGAGCCTGAGAGGGGTGACTCTTCCTGGCAGCAAGGGCCTACAGGTTAAGGCCTCCCAGTACATGGATGATGTTGCCGTTTTCTGCTCGGATCCATTGTCATGTGCAACTGTGACCAGTTTGAATAGGCTTCGGGGGCCAAGGTAAATTGAGGCAAGAGTGAGGCCATGCTCTTCGGGAACTGGGCCTAATAATCTTCTATCCCCTCACCGTCAGGACAGACCACCCGAAGGTGCTGGGTATTTGGTTTAGAGGGGCTGGGGCGGGCGCCAAGTCTGGGGAGGAGGGTGCCACTAAAGTAAGAGAAACTGGGCAGATGGGAGCCAATGGTCACTCTCCATCGTGGATAAAAACCTGGTCATCCGGTGTGAGATACGCTCAGTGTAGTTATATGTAGCGCAGGTCTGGCCTATTCCGCGAACCTGCGCCACCGCAGTCACCCACACCATCTTCCACTTCATGTGGAGATCAAAGATGGACCGGGTCCAAAGAGACACGTACAAAGATCTAGACAAAGGGAGAAAACTACACTCAATGTTAACCTCACCCTGATAGCCACCTTTGTGTGTGCATGGATTCCGTGGTATGCAAACACCAAGTGTCACTGCATACTGAGGTTCTACCTGTCCCCAGTGTTGTCAAGGATGGGCCTGGCTTCGCTGCCGCGGAACGCTCCAAGTAGTTGGACCGTTCCGTATCACCTGTCCCGTATAGATAAATTTGTGAAGAAAAACACCTTTGACCACAAGTCCATCAGGAAGTGCAGAGCACATAGTGTCCTTGAGACCCTTCAGGAAAAGGAGAGAGTGGATCCTCTCGAGGGCAAACTGTCAAAGTCATTTGGCAGAATGCCCCATCGCCAGAACTTTCAAACAAGCACCAAGACATTGCTTGGCTGGTGGTGAGAAGGGCTCTGCCTGTTGAAATTCTTTATGCACGCCCGGACTCTCTGCCACACCGCACGCTGCCGTCGAAGCGGCTGTGGAGGGGACAAGACTGTCACACATCTCCTTCTGGAATGTACCTACGCAAAGGAAGTCTGGAGAGGAATGCAGTGGTGTTTGTCGAGGTTCGTCCCAAGCAGCTTCGTGATGCGGGACTCCGTGCTGTATTCCCGGGAGACGCACTAAGACGAACATCAACTGTGCCTGGAGGACCATCAGCTCAATGAAAGATGCTCTTTGATCTTCCCGAAACTTGCTGGTCTTCCAGTTGAAGGAGTTGACCCCGACTGAGTGTTGCAGACTGGCACATTCTAAGGTCCAGGACTACATGCTGAGGGATACTCTGAAGCTTGGGGCAGCTGCTGCCAAGGCCGGGTGGGAAAAGACCACAGTGTAAGGTCCTTCTGCTGAAGAATATTGGGTGTCCATTCAGTAATTGGGCTCCGCTGATGCCTCAGCTAAATACCAAGAGGTTGGATTGTCAACATACAGAATTGTAAATACCGATGACTCAGTCTGTTGTCTGAATGTAACAACACTATAAATTCGAATGGCATCATCAACTGTACAGGTACCAAAGATTTCTATGAATAAAGTATATTTTTGAAAGATAAAAAAATTTAACCCCTTGAGTGCTGTAACCTAAAATAAAGTGTACCAAAAACACTAAGTTCAAATCAAAATAAAGGATATATGTTTATGTTTAACAAATGTAACTGCAACAAATATTCACTCCCCAAACTCAAGTGAGGTTTTCTAAAGAAGCAACATGAGCAAATAACTCTTTGATAGTTATCAGAGTGAAAAGAAACAGGTCATGTGTTTACACAATTCTTAAGATGTGGTTGAAACATTTGCAGGACATGGTTAGTTGTTATTTCAGATATTAATTGTCCCTGAGCTCTTATAGTTTAATTCTTAAGATGTGGGCTTTGTTAAACTGGGCCACCATTTATTACCCATCCCTTGTTGCTCTTGAGAAGTGAGTGGTGAGCTGCCTTCTTGAACCACTGCAGTTAGTTTGGTGTAAGTAGATCAACAAGGCCATTACCAAGGGACATCTGGCAATTTAACCCAGTGTCAGTGAAGGAACGGCGGTATATTTCCAAGTCAGGAAGATGAGTGGCTTGATTGGGAACTTGCAGAGAGTGCTGTCATGTTCTACTGTCCTTGTCCTTTGATGATATTTTTATGGGTTTGGAAGGCATTGTCTAAGGGGCCTTGACGAACATCTATTGTATACCTTGTAGATTGTACACTCTTCTGCTACTGAGCATCAGCGGTGATGTGAGTGGGTCTCTTTGTCCTGAATGGTGTCAAGCTTCTTGAGTGTTGTTGGGGCTGCACTTTTCCAGGTAAGTGGGAAATGTTCTATCACACATTTGATTTGTGCCTTATAGATGGTGGACAGGCTTTGGGGAATCAGGAGGTGTGTTACATGCTGCAGTATTCCTAACCACTAACCTGCTCTTATATCCATAGTATTGGGTGGTCGGTCAAGTTTAAGTTTGAAGGGTAAAGAAGGGTAAAGAGACCTAAGGGTCAACTTTTTCATGTAGAGGGTGGTGCGTGTATGGAACGAGCTGCCAGGGGAAGTGGTGGAGGCTGGTGCAATTACAGCACTTAAAAGACATCTGAATGGGTATATGAATAGAAAGGGTTCAAAGGGGTATGGGCCAAATGCTAACAAATGGGACTAGATTATTTTTGGATATCTGGTCGGCATGGATGAGTTGGATCAAAGGGTCTGTGTCCATGATGTAAAGTTCAATGACTCCATGATTCTAAGTTGTGGAGAGGGGTGATGGAAGTCAATGTACTGACAGAGTCTAAAGGCTCAAAGTTTGGAGTGATGAGGTGTCTTGGGTAATAGGTTGGCAAGATTAGCCACTAGTAGAAATGTAGGCTGGGAGGGGCAAATCAGGCTAATTGGCATTCTTGTAAGTTAAGAGACAGTGAGTGCCAAGAGAGATGCAGAGGGAAAGTATAATGTAAGAGGTCAGAGCAAATGTAGACCATTCTGTCCATAATGTTTTCTCCCTTATTCCATATGATATCGGCTGACCATAGGCTTCAACTCAATTTTCTTTCCTGCAGACTCCCATTGAATCACTGAGTGACCAAACACCTGTCTATCGCAGCCTTAAATATATTCCCATTTGGAGCACTCACAGCCTCTGGGGCAAAGAATTCAAAAGATTTACAATCCTAAACTAAAGAGAATTAAGACCCAATTCTATCAGTTTCCATGTCTAGGGCAACTCTCTCAACCAGGGACCAATCCAGGGACCGTTTGTAGTATCATCTCCAAAGCAAGTATATCGTTCCTCAAAGGTGATCAAAACTGCACAGAATACACTGCAAGTATAGTCTCATCAAAGCACCACACATTTGGAACACGACTATTTTATTTGCGTACTCCAATCAATAAAGGCCAACATGCTATTTACCTTGCCAACTGCTTATTATACCTGCATGCTTTCTGTGTTCTTTATATGAGTAAATCAAAGTCTCTCTGAACATCAATATTTATAAGGTCCACTTCTTTGCAAAAAAACTCTGCTGTTCTATTCTTACTAGCAATCTCACACTTTTCCACCTCTACCTCCTCAGTCCATTAGACCATAAGACATAGGAGCCTGAATTTATGCCATTCTGCCCATCGAGTCTGCTCCGCCATTCAATCATGGCTGACAAGTTTCTCAACTCCATTCTCCCGTTTTCTCCCCATAACCTTGATCCCCTTGACAATCAACAGCCTGTATATCTCTGTCTTAAATATACTCAATGACTTGGCTTCCACAGCCTTCTGTGGCAATCAATTCCACAGATTTACCACTCTCTGGCTGAAGAAGTTTCTCCTTATCTCTGATCTAAAGGATCTTCCCTTTACTCTAAGGCTGTGCCCTTGGGTTCTAATCTCTCCTGCTAATGCAAACATCTTCCAAACATCCACTCTGTCAAGGCTGTTCAATATTCTGTAAGTTCCAATTAGCTCCCCCTTATCTTTCTAAATTCCATTGATTATAGACCCAGAGTCCTCAAATGTTCCTCATACATTAAGCCTTTCATTCCTAGGACCATTCTCATGAACCTCCTCTGAGTCCATTCCAGGGCCAGCACATCCTTCCTTAGGAATGGGGCCCAAACTTGCTCACAATATTCTAAATGTGGTCTGACCAGAGCCTTATAAAGCCTCAGAAGTACATCCCTGCTTTCATATTCTAGTCCTCTCAAAATAAATGCCAACATTATATTTGCCTTCCTAACTACCAACTCAACCTGCAAGTTTGCCTCCTCAATACTACCTGTCCATCTACCTTTGCATCATTTGCAAACTTAGCCAGAATGCCCTCAGTTACTTCAGCTAAATCATTAATGTATAAAATGAAATGTCTTGGTCTCAACACTGACCCCTACGGATCACCAATAGTCATCAACAGCCATCCTGGGAAGAACCCTTTTATCCCCACTCTCTGCTTTCTAGCAGACAGCCAATCTTCAATTCATGCGAAGTACCTTGCCTCTAACACTTTGAGCTCTTATTTTACTCAGCAGCCTTCTGTGCGGCATCTTGTCAAAGGCCTCTGGAAGTCAAAGTAGATAACATCCATTGCCTCTTCTTGGTCTAACCTGCTTGTTACTTCCTCAAAGAATTCTAACAGGTTTGTCAGGTTGATGAAACCGTGCAGATTTTGTCCTATTTTACCATGCAGTTCTAAGTATTCAGAAATGTCATCCTTTACAATAGACTCCAAAATCTTACCTACGACCAAGGTCTGGCTAATTGGCCTATAATTTCCCACCATTTGCCTTCCTCCCTTCTTAAACAAGGGGGTTATATTCACAATTTTCCAGTCCTCTGGGACCCTCTGACGCCAGTGATTCCTATAGGATCACCACTAATGCCTCCACTATCTCTTCAGCTATCTCCTTCAGAACTCTAGGGTGTAGTCCATCTGGTCCAGGTTATTTATCCACCATCAGACTTTTCAGTTTTTCTAGGATCCACCATCAGACTTTTCAGTTTTTCTAGGACATTCTCTTTGGTGATGGCCACCATACTCAATTCTGCTCCCAACTCTCTTGAATTTTTGAGATGTTACTCATGTCTTCCACCGCGAAGACTGAGACAAACTTCCTCCGGCATTTCTTTGCTCCCCATTACTACATCTCCAGCATCATTTTCCAGCAACCCAATGTCCACTTTTGCCCTTTATATAGCTAAAGAGACTCTTGCAATTTTTTAATGCTACCCGGCTAGCTTATTCTCATATTTAATATTCTCCCTCTATTTCTTTCTTCGTTGTCCTCTGATGGTCTTTGCAGGCTTCCCAATCCTCTGGCTTCCCATGCCCTTCCCCACATTATATGCTTTCTCTTTTGCTTTTATGCTGTCCCTGATTTCCCTTGTCAGCCATGGTTACCTCATCCTCCCTGTACTATGCTTCTTTTTCCAGGGATGAATTTTTGCTGTGTCACCTGAGTTACTCCCAGAAACCCCTGCCATTGCTGTTCTACTGTCTTTCCTGTTAGGCTCCTCTCCCAGTCAATTCTACCCAGCTCCTCCATTCTGCCTCTGTAATTGCCTTTACTCAGCTGTATTAACATTACATCTGATTCCACCGTTTCCCTCTCAAATTGCAGAGTAAATTCTATCATATTACGGTCACTGCCTCCTAAGGGCTGCTTCACCTTAAGCTCCCTTATCAAGTCTGCCTCATTGCACAACACTAAATCCAGTCTTACCTGTTCCCTAGTGGGCTCCACCACAAGCTGCTCCAAAAAAGCCATCTTGTAGACATTCTACAAATTCCTTTTCTTGCAAACCACTACCAACTTGATTTTCCAAGTCCACCTGTGTATTGAAATCCCCCCATGATCAGTGTAACCTTGCCTTTCTTATACATTTTTTTCTATGTCCTGGTGTATCTTGTGCCCCACATCCTGACTACAGTTTGGAGGCCTGTACATAAATCCCATTATGGATTTTTCACCTTTGCGGTCCCTTAACTCTACATAGAGTCATAAAGTCATGGTGATGTACAGCACGGAAACAGGCCCTTTGGTCCAACCCATCCATACCAACCAGATATCCTAAATTAATCTAGTCCCATTTGCCAGCACTTGGCCCATATCCCTTCAAACCCTTCCAATTCACATACCCATCCAGATGCCTTTTAAATGCTGTAATTGTACTAGCCTCCACCACTTCCTCTGGCAGCTCATTCCATACGCGTACCACCCTCTGCATGAAAAAGTTGCCTCTTAGGTCTCTTTCATATCTTTCCCCTCTCACCCTAAACCTATGCCCTCTAGTTCTGGACCATCCCACCCCAGGTGAAAGGCTTTGCCTATTTACCCTGTCCATGTCCCCATTATTTTATAAACATCTATAACATCACCCCTCAGCCTCCGATACTCCAGGCAAAACAGCCCCAGCCTGTTCAGCCTCTCCCTATAGCTCAAATCCTCCAACCCTGGCAACATCCTTGTAAATCTTTTCTGAACCCTTTCAAGTTTCACAACATCCTTCCATTAAGAAGAAGACCAGAATTGCACACAATATTCCAAAAGTGGCCTAACGAACGTCCTGCACAGCTGCAACATGACCTCCCAATTCCTGTACTCAATACTCTAATCAATAAAGGAAAGTATACCAAATGCCTTTTTCACTATCCTATCTATCTGTAATATTACTTTCAAGTAGCTATGAACCTGCACTCCAAGGTCTCTTTGTTCAGCAACACTCCCTAGGACCTTACCATTAAGTGTATCAGTCCTGCTAAGATTTGCTTTCCCAAAATGCAGCACCTCACATTTATTTAAATTAAACTCCATCTGCCACTTCTCAGCCCATTGGCCCATTTGGTCAAGATCCTGTTGTAATCTGAGGTAACCTTCATTGTCCACTACACCTCCAATTTTGGTGTCATCTACAAACTTACTGACTATACTCTTGTGCTGACATCCAAATCATTTATACAAATGACCCAGCACCAATCCTTGTGGCACTCCACTGGTCACAGGCCTCCAGTCTGAAAAACGGCCCTCCACCACCACCCTCTGTCTTCTACCTTCAAGCCAATTCTGTATCCAAATGGCTAGTTTTCCCTGTATTCCATGAGATCTAACCTTGTTAACCAGTCTCCCATGAGGAACCTTGTTGAATGCCTTACTGAAGTCCATATAGATCATGTCCTCATCAATCCTCTTTGTTACTTCTTCAAAAAACTCTTACGCAAAAGCCATGTTGACTATCCCTAATCAGTCCTTGCCTTTCCAAATACATGTACATCCTGAGCCTCAGGATTCCCTCCAACAACTTGCCGACCACCGACGTCAGGCTCACTGGTCTATAGTTCCCTGGCTTGTTCTTACCACCCATCGTAAACAGTTGCACCATGTTAGCCAACATTCATACTTCCAGCACCTCACCTGTGACTATTGATTATACAAATATCTCAACAAAAGACCCAGCAATCACTTCCCTAGCTTCCCACACAATTCTAGGGTACACCTGATTAGATCCTGGGGATTTATCTACTTTTCGGTAATGTTTATCTTTGGGTATTTAGCTCCCAGTTCTGATCCCCGTGCAGCCAAGTCTCTGTGATGCCTACCACATCATACCTGCCAATTTTGATCTGCGCCACAAGTTCATTTACCTTATTTCTCATTCTGTGTGCATTCAGATACAACATTTTCCTTTGGTGGTTAGGGCATTGAGTATAGCAGTTGGGAAGTCATATTTCGGCTATACAGGATATTGGTTTGGCCACCTTTGGAATATTGCATGCAATTCTGGACTCCTTCCGCTAGGAAGGATGTTGTGAAACTTGAAATGGTTCAGAAAAGGTTTACAGGGATGTTGCCAGGGTTTGAGGATTTCAGCTATAGGGAAGAGGCTGAATAGACTGGGACTGTTTTCCCTGGAGCATCAGAGGCTGAGAGGTAACCTTATAGAGGTTTACAAAACCATGAAGGGCATGGATAGGATAAATAGACAAGATCTTTTCCTTGGAGTGGGGTTGTCCAGAACTAGGGGGCATAGGTTTACGGTGAGAGGGACAAGATATAAAAGAGACCCAAGGGCAACATTTTCACACAGAAAGTGGTGCGTGTATGGAATGAGCTGCCAGAGGAGTTGGTGGAGGCTAGTACAATAACAACATTTAAAAGGCATCTGCATGGATATATGATGAGGAAGGGTTTAGAAAGATATGGGGCAAATGCTGGCAAATGGGACTAGATAAGATTAGGATATCTGGTCAGTACGGATGGGTTGGACTGAAGGGTGTGTTTCCATGCTGTATATCTGTGGCTCTGTATTTACCATCCCTCTTATCTTGTCATCCCTTTATCCAGTGTGCTTGAAGTTACGTTCCTAACCCTTTCCAAACACTCTGTCCTATTTTGTGTTCTGGAGCCTCTCCTGAGTAACCCTTTCTTTTCATTTTCTTCCTACGTTGTCATGTAGTTGAATTCACTCCCGCAGACATTAAACTGCTGCTTTGTTTCCCATTGACCATTATACTTGTTGGAGTCTTATCCTTCCCTCCACCCTCCACCCTCACCAACTTTCTAGTCCTGTTGACCCCCCTATTTGCCCTTTTCACTAGAACATTTGTCCCAGTTCGGTTCAGGTGGACACCGTCCCAATGGTACAGATCTCTCCTATCCCAATACTGATGCCAGTGCCCCATGAAATGGAACCCCTGTTTCCAGCACCACTCTTTGAGCCACTTGTTAACTTCCCTGCATCCCTGTGCCAATTTGCCCATGGCTCAGGTAGTAATCCGTAGATTATAATCGATGAGGACCGATTAGAGTCATAGAGTCATAGAGATGTACAGCATGGAAACAGACCCTTCGGTCCAACAAGATATCCCAACCTAATCTAGTCCCACCTGCCAGCACCCGGCCCATATCCCTCCAAACCCTTTCTATTCAAGTACCCATCCAAATGCCTTTTAAATGTTGCAATTGTACCAGCCTCCACCACTTCCTCTGGCAGCTCATTCCATACATGTACCACCCTCTGCGTGAAAAAGTTGCCCCTTAGGTCTCTTTTATATCTTTCCCCTCTCACCCTAAACCCATGCCCTCTAGTTCTGAACTCCCCGACCTCAGGGAAAAGACTTTGTCTATTTATCCTATCCATGTCCTTCATAATTTTGTAAACCTCTATAAGGTCACCCCTCAGCCTCCGACACTCCAGGGAAAACAGCCTCAGCCTGTTCAGCCTCTCCCTATAGCTCAAATCCTCCAACCCTGGCAACATGCTTGTAAATCTTTTCTGAACCCTTTCAAGTTTCACAACATCCTTCCAATAGGAAGGTGACCAGAATTATTCCAACACGCAATATTCCAACAGTGGCCTAACCAATGTCCTGTACAGCCACAACATGACCTCCCGACTTCAGTACTCAATACTCTGACTAATAAAGGAAAGCATACCAAATGCCTTCTTCACTATCCTACCTACCTGCGACTCCACTTTCAAGGAGCTATGAACCTGCACTCCAAGGTCTCTTTGTTCAGCAACACTCCCTAGGACCTTACCATTAAGTGTATAAGTCCTGCTAAGATTTGCTTTCCCAAAATGCAGCACCTCGCCTTTATTTGAATTAAACTCCATCTGCCACTTCTCAGTCCATTGGCCCATCTGGTCCAGATTCTGTTGTAATCTGAGGTAACCCCCTTCACTGTCCACTACATCTCCAATATTGGTGTCATCTGCAAACTTACTAACTATACCTTTTATGCTCACATCCAAATCATTTATGTAAATAACAAAAAGTAGAGGGCCCATCACCAATCCTTGTGGCACTCCACTGGTCACAGGCCTCCAGTCTGAAAAACAACTCTCCACCACCACCCTCTGTCTTCTACCTTTGAGCCAGTTCTGTATCCAAATAGCTAGTTCTCCCTGTATTCCAAGAGATCTAAGAGATCTAAGAGAGTCCAAGAGATTCCTGAAGAAGAGCTTATGCCCGAAACGTCGATTCTCCTGTTCCTTGGATGCTGCCTGACCTGCTGCGCTTTTCCAGGAACACATTTTCAGCTCTGATCACCAGCATCTGCAGCCCTCACTTTCTCTTCCAAGAAATCTAACCTTGCTAATCAGTCTCCCATGGGGAACCTTGTTGAATGCCTTACTGAAGCCCATATAGATCACATCTACTGCTCTGCCCTCATCTTCTTTGTTACTTCTTCAAAAAACTCAATCAAGTTTGTGAGACATGATTTCCCACGCACAAAGCCATGTT
>NC_057728.1:6230480-6271048 GCF_004010195.1 Chiloscyllium plagiosum
CCTGCTGGACACACTTTCCTCATTCCTGAAGAAGGGCTCATGCCCGAAACGTCGATTCTCCTGCTCCTTGGATGCTGCCTGAACTGCTGCGCTTTTCCAGCAACACATTTTCAGCTCTGATCTCCAGCATCTGCAGTCCTCACTTTCCCCATCTTCCCTGAAACCCTGTTCATCATCCACACAGGGAGCAAGTCCCTCATACCTGTCAGACACAGTCAAGAGCTGAATACTGGATCCCTCTATCCGTTCATGAATACTGGATCCCTCTATCCGACTCATCTGCAGTCACACCCTGCTCTCTCTGACCACTGACTGAATTGGTGATACTTAATCTATCAGGTGTGACTGCCTGCTGAAGCAAAGCATCCAGTTAACTCTCCGCCTCCCGGAGTGCCACAGTGTCCGAAACTCAGACTCCAGCTCATCAGTACTGAGCCGGAGTTCCTCCAGCAACCAACGCTTGCTGCAGATGTGGTCACTGAAGCTCGCAATGGGATCAGCCAGCTCCCACGTTATACAACTACAGCCCAGCCATCTCTACTTAGTTAATTAATTTATCAGTTAGTTAACCCTTGGTTAGTTAATCATTTATAATTAGTTTGGCAGTTTTTCTTCAAATTTAGGGCAAATTTCCTACCAGTCAATCAGCTCACAGGCCTTCTGTGGCGTCACTCTTTTCAGTTTGGTTTCAGTTACTCCATGTGCTCCTCCCTCTGACTCTACACCGCTGCCACTTATATGGCACTCACTTAAATTGTCTAATTGCATCCTGTGTATGTCCTCCCACTCCTTATATTCTTACCCAGATTTGCATCAACAGAATAGCTTGATGCATTAATCTTTAAGTAACATACAGCATATAGATTTGATAATTTTGATGATCAAATAATGATCTAATTAGGAATCATCAGCATGAATTTGCAAGTGGGAAATCATATTTGACAACCATCTTGGAGTTTTTTGAGCGTGTGGTTAACAGCATTGATAAAGCAAAGTTAATGGCTGTAGTATGTTTGGATTTTAACGAGGTATTGATAAGGTCTCCACAAAAGGCAAATGTTAACCACCTGGGATAGGAGAGAATGTACTGGTATAGATTAAGGACTGTCTGACAGGTAGAAAACAGAGAGTAGGAATAAATGGATCAATCATATGTTGCACAGTGTGACTAATATTGTACCACAAGAGTCAGGACTTGAGCCCCAGATGCTCATAATATATATCAATGATTTGGAAGTGAGGACCAAAAATAATATTTCGGAATTTGGAATGACACAAGGCTAGGTGAGAATGTACGTTGTGAGGATGATGTACAACTACTTCAGGACAATTTGGACAGGTTTACTCAATGGGCTGGAATATGTGGAATATAACATGGAAAAATGTGAGGTCGGAGAAAGAGATGCACTGACTATTCTTTAAATGGGAAGAGATTGCAAAGTGTCCATGGACAAAGGGTCCTAAACTTCCTTGTCAGTAAGTCATGATAGCTAACATGTAGGTGCAGCAAGTTATTAAAAAGACTAATGGAATTGTTAGTCTTTATCACAACAAGTTAGAGTACAGTATTCCATAGAGGGTTAGTTAGAGGATTCCTGGAGTACTGTGTACAATTTTGGCCTTCTTACCTCAAGAAGAATATTATTGCTATAGAAGGAGTACAGTAGGGGGTTGGTCAGCTCAGTTGGCTACAGCTGGCTTGCAATCCAGTGTGATGTTAACAACAAAGGTTCAATTCCTGTTGAGGTCACTATGAAGGTCCTGCCTTCTCAACATCTCCCCTCACCTGAGGCAAGGTGACTCTTAGGTTAACCCACCACCAGTCATCTCTGTCTCTAACGAGAAAGCAGCCCTAAGGTCCTCTAGGACTTTGGCAACTTCATTTGATTAGGGGTTGGTTAGCTCAGTTGGCTGGACAACTGATTTACAGTGTATAATGATGCCAACAGCATGGGTTTAGAACAAAGAATGAAGATAATTACAGGACAGGAACAGTCCCTTCGGCCTCCAAGCCTGCGCCGATCCAGATCCTCTATCTAAACCTGTCACCTATTTTCTGAGGATCTGTATCCCTCTGCTCTCTGCCATTCATGTATCTGTCCAGATACATCTTAAATGATGCTATCGTGCCCGCCTCTACCACCTCCGCTGGCAACACGTTCCACACACCCACACTTTCTGTGCAAAGAACTTTCCACACGTATTTCCCTTAAACTTTCCCCCCCCTCACCTTGAACTCGTGACCCATAGTAATTGAGCCCCCTACTCTGGGAAAAAGCTTCTTGCTATCCACCCTGTCTATACAGCTCATAACTTTGTAGACCTCAATCAGATACCCCCTCAATCTCCATCTTTCTCCGTACCAGGCAACATCCTGTTAAATCTCCTCTGCACCCTTTCCAAAGCATCTACATCCTTTGGTAATGTGGCAATCAGAACTGTATGCAGTATTCCAAATGTGGCAGAACCAAAGTTCTATACAACTGCAACATGACCTGCCAACCCTTATACTCAATATACCACCCACTGAAGGAAAGCATGCCATAAGCCTTCTTGACCACTCTACCGACCTGTGTTGCAACCTTCAGGGTACAATGGACCCGACCACCCAGATCTCTCTGTATATCAATTTTCCCCAGGGCTTTTCCATTTACCATATAGTTTGTTCTTGATTTGGATCTTCCAAAATGCATCACCTCGCATTTACCCAGATTGAGCTTCATCTGCCATTTCTCTGCCCAACTGTCCAATCTATCTATATTCTGCTGCAGTCTCTGACCGTCCCTTTCACTATCTGCTACTCCACCAATCTTCAAACTTGCTAATCAGTCTGGCTATACCTTCCTCCAGATCATTTATATCACAAACAACAGTGGTCCCAGCACGGATACCTGTGTAACACCACTGGTCACAGGTCTCCATTTTGAGACCCTCCCTTCCACTACTACTCTCTGTGTCCTGTTGCCCAACCAGTTCGCTATCCATCTAGTTAGAATACCCTGGACCAAATGCCAGACTTCACTTTCTCCATCAACCTATCACGGGGAACCTTATCAAACGCCTTACTGAAGTCCATATATATGACATCTATAGCCCTTCCCTCATCAATCAACTTTGTCACTTCCTAAAAGAATTCTATTAAGTTGGTAAGACATGGCTTTCCCTGCAAAGAAGTATGTTGCCTATCACTGGTAAGCCCATTTTCTTCCAAGTATAAATAGATCCTTGACGCCAAGGCTCTCCTATCTATAACTACCTGGATTATCCCTGCTACCCTTCTTAAACAAGGGGACAACATTAGCAATTCTCCAGTCTTCCGGGACCTTACCCGTGTTCAAGAATACTGCAAAGATATCTGTTAAGGCCCCATCTATTTCCTCTCTCGCTTCCCTCAGTAACCTGGGATAGATTCCATCTGGATCTGGGGACTTGTTCCCTTTAACACCTTTTAGAATACCCAACACTTCCTCCCTCCTTATGCCAACTTGACCTAGAGTAATCAAACATCTATCCCTAATCTCAACATCCAGCATGTCCTTCTCCTCGGTGAATACTGATCCAAGTACTCATCCATTTTCTGTTTAGCTCCCATATTGACTGAATTTAATGTGAAGGACTCTTCTTCTCAATGTCTCCCTGAAGTATGATGACTCTCATGTTATCTGTCTCTTTCTCTCTCTCTCTCTCTCTTTCTAATGAGATACCAGCCCTATTGTCCTCTAGAATTTTATAATGATTTTCAGGTTCAACCGACTCATTCTCAGGATGGTGGGACTGTCCTGTGAAGAGAGATCAGGAAAATTGGTCCTATGTTATCTACAGTTTCAAAGACAGGTAGGTAAGAAGGTTTCCCCCTGTTGGCGAGTCTAGAACTAGGGAGTGCAATTTGAAAGTAAGGGAGATGAAAATAATTTTTGTTTTACTTAGAGGACTGTGAACCTTTGGAATTCTCTACCCAGAGGGCTGTGGATGTTTAGTCATTGAGATTGACAGACTAATAGTAGAAAAGATAATGAGGATAGTGTGGATAAAAGGCAATGACATTTTCAATCAGCCAAGGCCACATTAAGTGAGTGACAAAGGCTTGTTGGGCTGAATGGCCCAACCTGTTCCTGTCTTACTCTCCTGTTCCTGTCTTCATTTCTTCCTATCTTAAATATTTATGGCTAGGGCCTTTACAATTTTCACTCTCACGCTCCTCAGTATCCTTGAATGTACCTCATCCAGTCCTGGTGCCTAATCAATAGCCTTCTGGTATTATTGCTCGACTATTAATCCAGAGAGCTGGGTTTGAATCCACCATGGCAAATGGTTGAATTTAAATTCAAGAAAAACCTGTAAATGAGAGTCTAATGATGACCATGAAGCCATTGCCAACTGTCAGGGAAAACCCATCTGGTTCACTATTAACCTTTATGGAAAGAAACCTGCCCTCCTTACCTGGTCTGGACTGTATTTGACTCCAGACACATACCATTTGATTCTTAACTGTCCTCTAAGCAATAAATGCTAACCAGCCAAATTTTTTTTAAAAAGCCATTGACTGTTTGGTTCCCATTTTGTTTTCTATCAGATATTTAATATGCATATATCCTTTCTTCTTTCTTTAAATTTCTATCTCCTTTGTCATCTTGCCTTTGTTTGCTCTATGTTTCCCTTTTGAGGGACAATACTTTGACTGTGCCTGAAATATCCCTTCTTTGCAGACAGGCCATTGCTGAACTACAACTTACCAGCCAACACGTGACTTCAGTTTATTTAGCCAAGATCTATTCTTACTCTGTTGAAGTTGGCTTTGTCCCAATTATTTTTACCCTGAATTGTTCTTTGTCCTTTTCCATAGTCAGCTGAAATCTTATGATACAATGACACAACCCCTATATGTTTTACTAGCACATGAGTTGACCTCTAT
The DNA here is from genome assembly GCF_004010195.1 of Chiloscyllium plagiosum. Classification (NCBI taxonomy): domain Eukaryota; kingdom Metazoa; phylum Chordata; class Chondrichthyes; order Orectolobiformes; family Hemiscylliidae; genus Chiloscyllium; species Chiloscyllium plagiosum. Next base: position 6,235,393 of record NC_057728.1, read on the forward strand.
CTAAGCTAAATTTTTCTCTTAATTTCTTGAAATCTTTGATCAATTTTCCTGTTAACATTCTAAGCTTAGAGATTGCAAACCCAAGTTGTGTTATCTCTCCTCATAATGTAATCATTGGCATCAGGATATCATGCTGGTACATGTTCAGTCCTAGGTTGGTACATCCTTCCTAAGGTGTGGTTCATAAAACATTGTATTCCAGGCATGGTAAAATTACAGCTGTGTGTATTTGAATCAGGATTTCCGCATCACTGCATTCTAGCTCTGTAGAAAGAAAGGCAGTATTCCGTGAGTTTTTATGATAATGTTCAGTACCTGTTCATCGCATTTTAATTATCTGTTTTCTGGATTCCCAGTCTCTTTTGATCTCCACTACTTCTAACCTCACAGTTTAGAAAGTCCTCTGTTCTATCCTTTGCAGGTCTAGATTGGATAGCTGTAAATTTGCCTACACTGAAATCCAATTTGCACAGTACTGTCCATTCTGTGAATTTATTAATATCTCTTTTTTTAATTTTAATTGTGCCTATCTGTGGCACAAGAAAACTTGAATATGTTCCACAATTTAAGTAATTAATAAATTCAGTGAATAGTTAAGGCCTATAGTAAGTCCGAGCCTACCAATTAAAGTATCTGCCCATTATCCCCTTTCTCTATTTCCACCTCTCATTCAATTTCTGAACCAAGTCAATCAAAAGTCCTTAATCCCATGACCTTCAACTTTAGCAAGCAATCTCTTATGAGCGCCTTCTAGAAGACCATGTAAATAGTCATGTTCACTATTGTAGTCACAGCTTCAGAAAATTCAGTTATGTTCATTGTGCATAATCTCACTTTACAATTCAGCACTATCTCTGAATACATGGAAAACTTCAAGGTGGTCAGTCACTTTATCATAATAACATTTTCCAGTAATTTCCCAAGGTCTAATGTAAGGTCAACTGTTCTATAATTCCTTAATTTCTTTTTTCACACCTTCTTAAATAACGAGTGACGTGTGCAATTTTCCAATCTTGATGATCAATTCCCGTATCAAGAAGATGAGTTCAACTTCATTGTTCCTGGCTCATTATTTGAGCACCCTACAATATAACGTGACTGGTTCTACTTTAGTACCATCACATTCTTCCTTATTGTAATCTCTCTTGATTTAAATTTGTTGTGTCTCAGTTTCAGATTGCTCTATTGCAGATGCTGGCGTATATTCTCCTTATTGACATTAAAAACCTCATTATCTGTTTTAAGACAATTCAGATTGTTCTGGGCCATCTCCCTTTTTTTCTGATATAAGTATAAAATTGTCTCATGGTGATTTTGCTATCTCATACAAGTCTTTTTTGGTTGCTCTGCTTTTTTGTATCTCTTACTCTTTTGTCACCTTTTGCTCTTTTTAATCACTTTCCCATTCCCAAGGGATTTTGTTTTGCATTAATATATGATTTTACTTTTAGTTTATCTAATTTCTTATCTCTTTAGACATAAGAACATAGGCCACTCAGCCCCTCGAGCTTGCTCCGCTATTTAATATGGTCATGGTTGATCTGATAACCCTCATTTTCTCGCCTTTCCCCAGAACCTATGATTTCTTATGATTTAAAAATCTGTCTATCTCAGCCTTGAATCTGCTTAATGAGTTAACCTCAACAACCCTCTCAGAGAAGAAATTCCTCCTCATCTGAGACTTAAATTGCAACCTTTTACTCTGAGATTATGCCCTCTGGCCCTCGAGTGGTCCACAAGGGGGAAACAATCTTGTCAAACCTTAACCTATCAATTCCTCTAAGAAGCTTATGTGTTTTCGTAAGGTCACCTCTGATCTTTCTGTATTACAATAAGTACAGGCCCAATTTACTCAACCTCTCCTCATACCTGGCAGCAGCCTAGTGAACTTTCTCTGGACTGCCTCCAAGGCCAGGAAACCTTTCCCTAGGTCAGGGACCCAAAACTGTTCACAGTATTCCAGCTGTACTCTGACTAGTACTTTGTATAGCTTTAGCAAAACCTCCCAACATTGAAGCTCCCTTCCCTTTGCATTCAGCTCACAGCTTCTGGGACTGGGAGTCAGCCACATCCTGGCTGGCTTGTCATGCCTTCTCCATCATACCGAAAGTGAAGGTCCACCTGCTCAATGTGACGATGCTCCTGCTTAACGTCCGTGCACTGCTGCCTCACAGCACCAGGGACCCAGGTTCAATTCCAGCCTCGGGCGACTGTCTGTGTGGAGTTTGCACGTTACCCCCGTGTCTGTGTGGGTGTCCTCCGGGTGCTCCGGTTTCCTCCCACAGTCCAAAGATATGCAGGTTAGGTGAATTAGCTAAATTGCCCGTAGTGTACAGGGATGTGTAGGTTAGGTGCATTAGTGAGGGGAAATGTAAAGTAATAGAGTAGGGGAATTGGTCTGGGTGGGATATTCTTCAGAGGGTCAATGTGGACCTGTTGGGCTAAATGGCCTGTTTGCACACTGTAGGGATTCTAATTATCATCTTCCTCCTTGCAAGAGTGCATCCACTCTCCCCAGCTCTTCCAAGTCCATTCTTTGTTTGTCTACTCAAGTTATATAGAGCACAGCATGCTAGGGTTACATTAGAACTATCCACAATCTGCCTGGAGTGTGCCTCGACTTCTCCAAGTATCAGAACCTCAACTTCAGCAGATCCATTGTCTAATCTTCAATTGGCCTGTTGAAGAACGGGTTGCATTGAATCAGCATTTGGTACACTGAGGGGGTTTCTCATGGTTGCAGAGGGTAGCCCTTGTCTCCCACTAGTTATCCTTGTAAGATGTCTAGCCCTTGAAACAAAGCAGAAACCTGTGTTCTCAAAGACATAGGCATCATGGCAACTCCAAGGGTACATGGCTCAGACTTCTAAGATGTGGTACCAGCGATCACTGATGACTTGTACAATGATAGAATGGAGCCCTTTTCTAAGGAAGATGTCAGGTGCATTGTAATATGATGCCCTCAATGCAGTGTGGGTACAGTCTGTAGTATTCTGCACCCTGGGGATGCCAGCAATGTTGGCAAAGCCTCCTGCCCGGGCTACAGCACTGACCGTCCCTCTTATAGGGAAATAAGCTGAAGCAAAAATTACGTTGATGATAGCCTTGATACATCTATGTTCAAGGCATTTGAAATCTCACACAGGGAACCTGTGGATCTTTCAAAGGAACCAGTTGCATAAACGTTTCATACACTTGTCACCTTGACAGCCACTAAGCCAGGACCCACTCCAGTAGTGGCCATAGCTCAGTGACAGTATCCTGGGACATCCTCAGTCTATGGTGACCCATCTCCCCTCTCATCTGGAGGAAAAGGCATTGAGATTGATAGGAGGCAGTGGCAGTTATCGCCAGACGATCAATCCACAAATGAGACAATATTCTGGGAACCCAAGTTCAAGCCCTATCATGGCAGATGATGGAATTTGAATTCAACTAAGAGTCTGGAATTAAGGACCTAATGATGACCTTGTTGATTGTTGGAAAAACCCATCTGGTTCACTAATGTCCTTTAGGGAAGGAAACTACCATCCTTACCTGGTTTGGCCTACAAGTGACTCCAGACTCACAGCAATGTGGTCGACTCTTAACTGCCCTCTGGGCAATTAGGGATGGACAATAAATGTTAGCCTAGTCAGAGATGCGCACATCTTGTGAGTGAATAGAAAAAACTCTGGGGATTCAAGATGGCGGCGGCCTTAACAAGTCTGCCATGCTGAGCTCTGCACTATAACTGAGGCAAAGTGGTGCTTTAACCCTCCACATTTTAGCTTTTCTGGGATTTTAGATTAGATTACATTACATTACAGTGTGGAAACAGGCCCTTCGGCCCAACAAGTCCACACCGCCCCGCCAAACGCAACCCACCCATACTCCTACATCTACCCCTTACCTAACACTACGGGCAATTTAGCATGGCCAATTCACCTGACCCTGCACATCTTTGGACTGTGGGAGGAAACCGGAGCACCCGGAGGAAACCCACGCAGACACGGGGAGAATGTGCAAACTCCACACAGTCAGTCACCTGAGGCGGGAATTGAACCCGGGTCTTAGGCGCTGTGAGGCAGCAGTGCTAACCATTGTGCCACCGTGCTGCCCACAATGCCACCGTGCCGCCCACAAATTACTATTTAATTACTATATATCCTTTTTTAGTGAACTGGGAAGATGACTAACGGCAAAGGAATCACAACAAACAGGGCACGCTCCTGCAGTAACGGGCATATCCGCGGCAGAAGCATCAACCTCCATGGAAGCCCAGCTGGACCTACCTGCTCGGCAAGGTCTGACGTCAGAGTTTGTTAAACTCCAAGAAAAGATCGAGTCTGCGATGGAAGAGACCCAGACCAGGCTGGAACCAATCTCGTCCATGCTGCAAAAGCATGAGCAGGAGATGCAGCGTCTCGGGCAGCATGTGGAGGAGGTCGAGTGGCAGACTGTAGTATTGGAGACCGAGGCTGAGTCCACAGCGGGACAGATCCACCAGCTCTGGAAAAGCAGGTCAAGACCTTAGTGGAGCAGGTCGACGACCTCGAGAATCAAGGTTGGGGAAAGAACATTTGTATTATTGAGCTGCCAGAGCGAGAGGAAGGGCCAGCCCGCCAGCTTTCTTGAGCGATGGCTCCCGCAATTTCTGGGATGGGAAGCCAAGGTGGGCCGTGTGCGGATCAATCGAGTTCACAGGGTCACAGTGTGCAGGCCTGGGTCAGACTGGTGCCTCTGTCCGGTCCTAATGTGATTCCAGTCCCATAAAGACAAGCAAAAGATGTTGGAAGCTTCCAGAACACTCGGGAAGGATCCTCAGGCCCTGATCTACAAGGGATCGAAGCTTATGTTTTTTTCAGGACTTTTCTGTGGCCGTGATCTGTACGAGGAAGACCTTTGATGAGGTAAAGAAGAGGTTGAGGGATCTGGATATCCAGTACTGCGTTTCAGCCACGGAAGGTCCATACATGTCTTTGATTCATCAGAGAAACCAAAGAACTTTTTGGACACTTTAAAATAGACTGACTGGCTCACACAATATGGACAATAATGGTTGTCCTTTGTTGGGTTTTTTTTTGTTTTGTTTCGTCCATTTAATTTTTTATTTCTTTTCTCTTCCCTTTTTGCTTTCCTGGGGTTTGCGAAGCATTGTTGGAATGTTTGCTTTGTTTTTCCCAGTAATAATGTTGGTTGATTTATGGGTGGGATGGGTGAAATGCCCACTTGTAATTCCTATGCTGATAAGGTTTATGTATTCTTTACTTTTGTTTTGCCTGGGTCTGGGGTGAGGCTTCAGCTAAAAGGAGCCATGAAGGTGTGGGTGTGTGGGTAGTGAGAGTGCCCCCTATGGGAAAGGAGGAATATCTCCTATTATCTGGTTTTTGTGTTGGTTTATTGTGGTTGTAGTTTTTACAAGTTTTGGTTGGGTAGTTTTTGTAGATGCGTCCTTTAGGCTCTATGAGCCTTTAACTGTTTCCATGCGTGAGTCCTGAATCGAGTTCTTCCTCTCAGGGGTTCAGGGGCTGTTTTAGATGACTATGGCTAGTTGTTCAGTCAAATGGTGCACATGGAATATTAAGGGCATTCACTCACCGATTAAGGGAAAGAAGTACTTTCAAGTCTTAGAAAGGAGAGGCTGGATGTCGCTCTGTTACAAGAAACTCACCTTGATGACAAGGAGCATTTAAAGTTGCAGCAGGGAGGGTTCTGCCGGGTGTTCTTCTCATCTTTTAACACTAAAAGCAGGGGAGTGGCTTTACTCATTCAGAAGAATCTCCCATTGTTAGATCAAATTAAGGATGAATATGGGCAGTTTGTGATGCTCAAAGCTTTATTACATGGTGAGGGGTACGGTATTTTGAATGCTTACTGTCCCCCGGCACACCCTCTTAAATTTTTGACGGATGTGCTTTCTAGGTTCATTGCCCATGGAACACGCCATAGTATTATAGGGGGAGACTTTAATCGCCTCATGAATCCCAGAGTGAATAAGGTGCCCGGGGATTCCCAGGGCACCTCCCCACAATCTAAACAATTGGTGGATTTATGTGTAGAGTTGGGATTGGTAGATGTATGGAGATGACTTCATAGGGATTTCAACTTTTTCTCCAATCCGCACAAGTGCTACACAAGGAATGATCTGTTTTTGGCTCCAACCGGCTTTTTTTGGAGTCGGTGCTGTCCTGTAAAATTGGGAACATAGCCATTTCTGATCACGCGGCAGTGTATTTGGAGGTTAAGGCCAGGGGTAATGGGGTAGGTTCGTGGCATTGGGGCATGGATGCTTTTCTCCTTAAGGATAGTAAGTTTACTGAGTACTTCTCACAGGAATTTAAAGCGTTTTTGGATATCAACTCGGACACAGCCAGCAACCCGTCTGTTTTTAGGGAGATTGCCAAGGCCTATGCAAGGGATATAATCATCTTTTAGTCAGCTAGTTGGAAACAACATCTGCTCGAGGCCTGGCTGAAGGCAGCCAAGACCGTGTACTTTGATTGGCCATCCATGCTTAAGTTACAGCAAATCACAGCTCTCCGAGCTGCTCTGAATTCTGCGCTTACTCAAACAGCGAAGAGAGAGATCTCTTCTGTGAAATAAAGGTTATTTGAGTATGAGGATAGGCCAGGTAAACACCTGGCATATTTGGCTCGGAAAAAGAGTGCCCCCCCCTCCCCACCCCCAACGAATCACATTTATCAGAGAGGGCACTGGGATTCTTACTTATGACTCTAAAAAGGTTAATATGGCTTTTAGGAAATTTTACTCCGAGCTGTATCGGTCAGAAGGCTTTGAGGACAGGTTGGCAAAGATGGAGTTCTTCTTTAAGAACCTGGACCTTCTCGGTATGACTCCGGAACAGGCGTCCTTCTTGAACGCTCCCTTGACAGTGCAAGAGATATAGGAGGCGGCAAGACAGCTCCAAAGTGGTAAGGCACCTGGCCCAGATGGCCATCAGAGTGAGGTTTATAAGGAATTTATTAATATTTTGTCAGGGCCGATGCTGGACATGTACAATTATCCGTACAGTCAGGACTGCCTCCCGCCCTCTCTGAGAGAAGCTAATATTTCTCTCATCCTCAAGAGAGGGAAGGCCCCTGGAGGACTGAGCTTCATATAGGCCCATTTCACTGTTGAATTCGGATTTCAAAACTTTATCTAAGACACTCATGTTGAGATTGGACAAGGTGTTGCCCTTTATTGTGAAGGAGGACCAGGCAGGTTTTATAAAGGGCTGTAGGTCCTCTAATAACATTAGAAGAGTACTGAACATGGTCCACATATGCCAGCAGAGGCCGATTCCGGGCTTGGTGATCTCCCTTAACGCAGAGAAGGCATTTGACTGGGTGGAGTGGCTCTTTCTTTTTTATGTTCTGGGGCAGTTTGGTTTTGGTGGGGTCTTTACCAGATGGGTGGATATACTGTATAGTGATCCTGTGGCAGCGATCCTTACTAAGATCTAATTATTTTAGTATCAGTTGAGGCAGCCAACAAGGTTGTCTCCCTCACCGCTGTTGTTCACCCTTGCGATTGAGCCATTGGCAGAGGCCATCCAGACGGACCCCAATATAGTCGCCCAGAGGTGGGATCAGGGCACATAAGATCACACTCTATGCCCCTGAAGTTCTGCTTTCCCTATCAGTGTCTGTGCCTCATTTAACATAATGTATCAATTTATTTGGCTTTTTCTTGGGACATAAGATTATTTTTTTGAAATCGGAGGCCATGCCCATGGGGGTTTTGGAGGAATACCCGATCTCGAAGGTGAATACCAATTCCCTTTCAGGTGGTCACAGGGTGGTTTTCTGTTATTCTGTTATTTCACATTCTGTTATAGATTACAGTGTGGAAACAGGCCCTTTCTCACTCATATAGTACGAATGCCAGGATTTCGGCCAAGGGAGATGGACTCTGGTTTTAAGTTATGGGCGTTCAGAGGAGTCTCCTGTCTGGGAGATTTATTTGAGCAGGAGGTTATGGTGTCCTTCGATCAGTTGAGTCCAAAGTATGAATTGCCCATGAGGGACCTCTTTCGTTACTTTCAGGTCAGGGATTTTATTTAGAAAAAGACTACACTGCTGATTGATCCTTATAGGTCTGACGTAGAGAAGAGATTGCTTCAGAGCTGAAAATGTGTTGCTGGAAAAGCGCAGCAGGTCAGGCAGCATCCAAGGAACAGGAGAATCGACGTTTCGGGCATAAGCCCTTCTTCAGGAAAGAAGGGCTGATTCCTGAAGAAGGGCTTACGCCCGAAACGTCGATTCCCCTGTTCCTTGGATGCTGCCTGACCTGCTGCGCTTTTCCAGCAACACATTTTCAGCTCTGATCTCCAGCATCTGCAGACCTCACTTTCTCCTCAAGAGATTGCTCCAGACGACAGGCACTCTCCTGATTAGCACTCTTTACCATTTACTAGGACGAGGTGCCTTGAAAGATATTGAGTGGCTCCGTGGGGTCTGGGAGCAAGAGTTCGGAGTGGAGATTTCGTCAGCAATATGGGACGACATTTGGGAGAATGTGAGAAAACTCTCGATCTGTGACAGTTATTCAGCTGAAGGCCCTGAGCAGGGCTCACCTGGCCCCAGAGCGGCTTGCGAAATTCAAAAAGGGAGCATCTCCGTTGTGCCCCAAATGCAGAATAGGTATTGGCACTCTTACCCATTGTTTGTGGTCATGCCGCAAGTTTTACAGGTATTGGGGCATTGTAGCAAGTGTCATGGGGCTGGTCCTGGGGACTGAAGTCAAGGTAGACCCAGTGTCTCTTCTCCTGGGCCGACCAAATTTGCCTTCCTTCGATGAGCTTGGGAAAAAAACTGTTTAACAGTCTCACACATTGTGCGAGGAAGAACATTCTGACGAGTTAGGCTTCTGAAAGTCAGTTATGGAACTTCCTTACAAGTATGATGCACCAGAAAACACAACTTTTATACAAGACTTGGCGGCCCTTTCTGAACCACCTCAAAGCAGATTTGTCAGCCATACTAACTAGGGCTTTTGTTTAGCCTCAAGGCCCAGGTCTGGTGAACCGGGTGCCCTGAGAGGAAGAATCCTGAATAAATACAGGTATGTTAATTGATGCTCTCGTGGGATGGGGAGTTTCGATGGGGTTGTGCCGAGTGGTGTTATTTCATATAATTTAATTTAATTTATTTTGTTCAATTGTAATATGGGCAGCCGCTTTTGCTTTATTATATGTTTTGTCGAGTAGTGGTTAGTTTATTGTTGTTATACTCTCAGATGGTTATATTTTTCTTAATTTTATAAGTTTGTAAAGAATAAAAAATTTTTAATTAAAAACAATTTTAAAGAAGACTCTGGATCTCCTGTACTTTGTGAGCTTCAGAAAAGGATCCTCAGTTTCACAATTATGTATCGGCAGCCAATGGATGTGCCTGGATTCTGAAAATCTTAATCAAGGAAATATAATAGGCAGAAGCCACGCAAGGTGCTGCGAAACTGATGGAACAGAGTCATTTGGAATGGTTTGAAGAGAAACATTAGCTGCAGAATTGTAATGTGGAGCTTGGGGAGAAGTACTGGCAGGTCAAAGACTGACTTCATCTGAGAGCAAGAACACTCTCCATCCACACCATATCATGTTCTAGAAAACAAAACAAGTTTTAACAGAGTCTTTAGGTGTTCAGTTTAGTTGTAAAATTCCATATTTTGTCTTCTTTAGTTTATCCATATAGTTGTGAGAAGTTTACGATTGGAACAATTATAATGCTATACAGTAGTGTTTGTGTAAAAGAAAGAGGATGTGAAATTGTAAACTTATTCAAAAAGGGTGAGGAATAGTCTCGTCATGGACATGTACACATAGGTATTCAGGATGTCACTTCACTCCCCTACTGTCCCACAGTCTCTGTGTTGAACTTAACAAGGTATCACAGTTTATCAGCAACGTGGAGAACTGCAAGAAATGCATTCAGTGTCAGCTCTAATATCTATGTCTTCAAGCTTGGTTCATTATAACTGCTGGGAACCACAAGATAAAGCAATAATGTAAGTGACAATGGATTGCCAGCCTAACTTCCAACCTTCTCAGTATTAATTTCTGTTCAAGTTTTAGGTATCGCACCAAAGTTACAATTAGCCAAAGTTACAATTGAACTCAGAACACGTATGACAAGGATCTATCTAGTTGCATTGGCTTCTGTTCCTTTCACTTTATGAAGCAGAGTTGGGTCTACTGGAGTTTCAATTTGGTTGAATGAAATCCTGAAGGTTTGATCATATGATCTCCTGTCTCTGAGGACCCCACACAGAGCACCAACAGTGGTCACTGGTACATCCATTTTTGTGGTGCACTGTTTCTCATATCTCCACAGAGACCAATAGAAAGCTAAACAAGAGATATGGCTTTCTAGTGACTGACTCTAAGGACACAAGATTCCAAGATTTGAGACTTTTACTGTAACAAATGAACTAAAGGAAACATCAATTAAGCACCATTTAGTATGTAGCTAATACTCTAGACTTCAGAAAAGATATTCCTCTGTAAGCTTTTAAAAAAAAATTAAAGATCCAGTTATACGTCATTTTCACTTTCCAAAGAGCTGGTACAAGACCCAATCTGGCATCACTCCCAGTTTCCCATGGGTTCATTTCTTCCTGTATCACACCACATTGTCCCAAGTGCTGATACTAACTCCAGACCTCTAACTTTCTGTGAAACCTTACTCTCCCTCTTTCTTTTTCTCTTCTCGAGCCAAAATTACAGAGACAGCGAGTCTACTCACTGTCAGATGTAGCTGCTCGTGTTTTTATTACAGCTGTCCATATTTTTTGTCTTACTCTAACAAATGGTGGCTCAGTGGTTAGCGCTGCTGCCTCACAGCGCCAGGGATCTGGGTTCGACTCCAGCCTCAGGCAACTGTCTGTGTGGAGTTTGCACGTTCTCCCTGTGTCTGTGTGAGTTTCCTCTGCGTGCTCTGGTTTCATTCCTCAGTCTAGAGGTGTGCAGATTAGGTGGATTGACCATGCTAAATTGCCCATAGCGTCTAGGGAGGTGCAGGATAGGTGGATTAGCTATCGAAAATACAAGGTTATAGGGTTAAAGTCTGGGTGGCATGCTCTTCAGTGGGTCATAGTTGACTTGATGGGCCGAATTGCATGCTTTCACATGGTAGGGATTCTATGAATGTTTATATAATAGGCAGAGTGCAAAGTACACACAAACACCCTAAGTTTGGCAAACCTAAAACAAAATATTTGCTGTTAGATATGTTTCCATGCTTGGGCAGCACTAGTTGCAGCAAAAAGCTACACTAACAACAATTTATGCTACTCATTTGAGTTTGTAAAGTGTCTTATTCCTGCTTGCTAAAAGCGATACATGGTGTCCTAATCTCTGCAAATAATGGGAATACATTCAATCTTGCAGCTTTTTTAATTTCTCCAGGAGGATGGGGAGTGTATAATTGTTTTTTTCCATACCAATGCCTTAGCCATTTAGTGTTGACTTACCAACATCAGCACTTTTTCAGCCTGTAGTATAAGTTGCTGCGCTCGTTTGCAATTTGTCATTCGTGCAATTGTCCTGATGAATCAAGTCTCTCTTTTCAGCAACGTTCACGTTTTGAATTTCTAAATGACTAATTCAAGAAAAGGAGGTGGAAGAAGAGGCAAATTAGGAAAGAATATTAAATCACAAAGGGACTGCACAGAAGCGCAGCCAAGCGTACCTATTTTGTGAGTTTTTTTTATCAAACAGCGCATTCTTTTTGGATGGCTTGAACTGAAAGCAATGCCTGTCAAAATCCACAAGGGGGTGCTTATGCTCCATGATTGAAGATCATTTCATTGACCTGCCCAATCTGTGCAGCTTGTAAACGGGTGTCCAAACCTTTTTTGGTTCATGATTTGGAGATGCCGGTGTTGGACTGGGGTGTACAAAGTTAAAAATCACACAACACCAGGTTATAGTCCAACAGGTTTAATTGGAAGCGCACTAGCTTTCGGAACGATCACAATCACCTGATAAAGGAGCGTCGCTCCGAAAGCTAGTTTGCTTCCAATTAAACCTGTTGGACTATAACCTGGTGTTGTGTGATTTTTAACTTTTTTGGTTCAGGGCTGCTTGAAATCACCAGATGTTTAAATAGTGGTATTATCACTGTGCTGTTAATCCAAAGACCCAGTTTGAATCCCGCCATGACAGATGGGGGAATTTGAATTCAATAAATGTGTGGAATTAAGAATCTAATGATGATCACGAATCCATTGTCGATTATTGGGAAAACCCAACTGGCTCACTCATGCCCTTTGGGGAAGGAAACTGCCATCCTTACCTGGTCTGGCCTACATGTGACTCCAGATCCACAGCAATGTGGTGACAATTAATTGCCCTCTGAGCAATTAGGGATGGGCAATAAATGCTGGCTGGTCAGCAACTGTCTTGCCCCATGAGTGAATAAAGAGAAAAAAAATCTGGAGTGTCCACACATAATGGGTTCATTACTGCTGAAAACAATACAGGATAGTAAAAAGAATTCAGTTCTCACATTACAGGTAGTTCTGCTATAATTTGCGTGCCTGTACCACCCCACGCTACACAAAAATCATGCTGTACAAATCATATTTAAAGTGTTGGTGATGCAATTGTGTTATAGCCAACACACGCTTTAGAAACAGCATCCCTATTCGTCAATCACATTACAACAAATTTACGAAGCACACATTATAGCAGAGCGACCTGTACTTCGAAAGCGTTTGCAAACGAGATGTGAAAATATCGAAGGTGACAATTAATGACTCTTTGATTGAGTGGGGCAGGTTTCAGTAACTGGCCAGCAACAATAGCCACTTGCATTTCACTAAAATGTTGGACTCAAAAAAACTAACCGGTTTAACCACTGTCGATTAAAAACCTTTCTCTCTCACCAATATCCTTTAGGAAAGGAAATCTGCTGTCCTTAGTCTGTTTGGCACTCATTCTTTCAGACCCAGCATGCCTTCGTTCCCCTGGGTAGGACCTGAGCATTCAGTTCAAATGTGATGAAATGTCCCAATGGTCAGGCACATTATCAGAATGGGATCATGTTTACAAATTTCCAGGGGCATGCCGAACCAGAGTTTCCGAACTACGTCTGTCTTATTGAAGCTGTGAATGAATCGGATGGTTAGCACTAGAGTTGTTAAAATTATAAAACATAATACTTGGCCTTTGTCATCTTCAAATAAAGCCACTGACTGCTGGCTCATACTGTGCAGTCCTTTCCCTGATACACGCTAATGTACCTGGGCAAAGTGATATCAGGTGTATTGGTCCAGGAGTCCACAAGGTCCTAGAGACAGCCTGTCCTGAACAACATGGATCAGGAATTAAAATATCAGAGAAGTGTAAGAATGGTAAGACAGTAATAGTCAGGGATTTAAACTTCCCAAATATTGACTGGGATAGCTTTATTGAGCAAGATAGTGTAATATAAAGTGTTAGATTTAGAGATATTTTGGACATCATTTGTTTTGAGTTTTCAATGTTGAGTTTGTAACATATGGTTTATCTACATATCTGAAGTTAAGCATTAACTGATTTTATGATAGCAACATTTAGGACACTTTTAGATAGACACATGAACAGGCAGGGAATAGAGGGATGCAGACCATGTGCAGGCAGATGGGATTAGTTTTGAATGGCATCCTGGCCAGCACAGACATGGTGGGCTGAAGGGCCTGCTCCTGTGCTGTGCTGTTCTGTTCTCAAGTATTGCTTACCCCTCAATGGTAGGCAGCTCCTTTCATCCTAGAGTGCAACTAAAACTTGTTCACTTGCCCACCACCAGCCCTGCTCTGATGGACACTAGCAGCAGTGGGTACCATCTACAAAATGCACTGCAGTAATTCACCCAACCTCCTTAATCAGCACAGTCAAAGTTACCAATAAGAACAAAGGCAACACCATGTGCAAATTCCCCTCCCACCTCACTCCCCATATTGACCTGGAACTACCATATATACTCAAGTAATTGTCAATCTCATGTAAAGGTTGACCCACTATTTTTGGCTAAAAATCTGGAATTTTCCATACATCTTGTGTAAAAATCGACCCAATTCTTCACAGATAACGGATCAACATTTATGAGTCACTGTGCCAGTCTTCTGCTCTGCCCTGGGTCTTCCAGTCCAACAGCTGTTGTAATCCGCTCCATGTTTTCAGAAGTAACATAATCGTTGTGTTCTTGTTGTTTATACATTCAGAGATCAATTGAGCTTCTGCGAATGAATTTTGACAGGCATGAATTTTAGCCACTCAAAAGTAGTATCCACGTAACAGTTGACCCGCGAAACTTAACCTTAAAAAAAGTAAAACAAATGTGACTGTCACTCGAATATATAGGGGGTTGATTGCAATTCCATCAGTATCACTGGGTCAAAACTCTGGAATCCCCTCAGTTGTGGAGTTGGGGACATTGTGGCTGGATCTACACTCCAGGGGCTGCAGTAGCTCAAGAAGTGGAGGTGCCGGTGTTGGAATGGGATGGACAAAGTTAAAAATCACACAACACCAGGTTATAGTCCAACAGGTTTATTTGGCAGCACTAGTCTGAATGCTTGTGTGATTTTTAACATAGTTCAAGAAGAAACCTAACCTGCAGCTTCTTCAGGGCAATAAATGTAGGCTTGGCCTCCTTGTATCCCTAACGAGAAATGTTTACTGAAAATGAAAGGAACAATTTTTTTTTTAGATCCCTCCATTAATTTTTTTTTCCACAATTACTGATACAGTTGTTTATTTTTCTCAGACAACCTTTGATGCAGACAATGACAGTAATGTGGCGGAGGGATGCACGGATAGTTGAACTTGAAGGACACAAGTCAAACCAGTGCACCAGACATCCCATGTTTAGATGCCAACATGCAGGAGGATTGTGGGAGGAAAAAAAACGAGTGTATGATATTTTGGACTATGTTCGATTGAATGTGAACCAATCAAAGGTGAATCACACAGCTCAGAGACCAACTACTTGGCACCCAGCATTGAACATATTGGCATTTACTGTGTCACCAAATGATGAAAGGAGACTAACAGTCTTCATCAACACAGTACCATTACAATGAGGCAACCAAGGTTTGATTGAATCATTTCATTAAAATGATTGAATCATTTATTGTCACGTGGATTCAGTATAAAATACAGTGAAAAGTTTATACCATCGCCATGAATCAGCACCATTCTCAATTACTTAACATAAAATAAAACAAAAAGAAAGAATATCCGAAAGAGAGTCCAACTTTTCCTTCTCTGCCGCTCTGGGCTACACCAGCCTATGCCACCCTGCCCCAGAGTACCACCCTGTGTTTCACAGGCTCTGTAGCCACGCTGCCTCTGAAGACACTACTGCTCCAGACGCCATGAAGTCCACCTTCCTACCGAAGAGCTCTCTTTAAACTAAAAGAAAAAATGAAAAGAAGAAGGAGAAAAGGAAAAAAAATGAAAAAGCAGATGAAGAGGACAAGCCCGGGCACAAGTGCCCAGACACTGTCTAGTCCGCCGGCGCCATCTTTTATTTAAACAGGAACTACAGACACAAGGAGGTCCTGCTACAGCAGATTGATTTAGCTCAAATCAGATCCAATTGGCTTAGAGTCACCTGCACTCTTTCTTCTCTTAGACAGTCCCTCCAGATCAAAGATGACTTGCTTCTACTTAGTTCGATGTGTTCTTAGATAGCTGCTGCATGCAATGTGCAATCCTCAGACTCTACCACATGCGGTGCCTGAAGAATTGAGTCAATGGATTGTGAAGAGATTTGCACATTCTCTCTAACACTTTGACTTCACCTCTGCTCATTCCAAATGAAGACTTTCCAAATGTCCAGTGCCTTATCCATTTCTACTTCTCCTTGAGTCACTGAGGACACGTGATTTCTTCAGCAATGCTTTGAGGACATCTCCAAATTTTTTCTACTGTCTTCCTGGGAGAGCCACCATTGAGTTGCAAGTTGTAAAATTACTTTGGGAGTCTTGCTTTGGCACACAAACATCATTTCCTGTTTAACGGATCTGATCTCGATGTTGGGCAAGATGTTTTGGGAGAGGACCTTGCTGGCCGGCCACTGAATTTGAAGGATTTTATTTTTTACTTATATACTCATGGGACCTGGGTGTTGCTGGCTGGGCCAGCACTTATTGTCTGTCCCTAGTTGCCCTTGAGAAAGGGATGGTGAATTGTCTTCTTGAACCACTGCAGTCCATGTTGTTGATCCTTGTGCTAAGGGCATGGTGTTCTCCATACATCTGCTGCCCTTGTCTTTCTAGATGGAAGTGTTCCCAGGCTTGGAAAGTGCTGTCTGAGGAGCTTTGGGTGAATGTTTACAGTGTATCTTGTAGATAGTTCACACTGTTGTTACTGAGCATCAGTGGTGGAGGGTGTGGATGTCTGTGGATGTGGTGCCAATCAGGCAGGTTGCTTCATCCTGAATGATGTCAAGCTTCTTGAATGTCGTTGGAGCTGCCCCCATCCTGGGATTATTCCATTCGCATCCTGGCCTGTGTCTTGCAGATGGTGGACCGGCTTTAGGGAGTCAGACGATGACTTATGCACAGCAGTATTCCTAGCCTCTGACCTGCTCCAGTGCGTTTACAGAGGAACCTTGATTATCCGAACAAGATGGGCAGGCACTATTTCGTTTGGATAATCGATTATTCGGTTAATTGATTAAATGCCTTTCCTCTGGGGCTCAGAGTTTTTAAAGTCCGTTCTCTGTTCAGGAGACTGCAGGAGCACACAGCGTGGGAGACCCCGCGCCCCGCCCACGCCATGCCCAACACCACCCCCCGCCCACTCAACCCCGTCCAACACCACCCCCCGCCCACCCCCCTGTCCAACACCCCCACTTCCCTCACCCCCTCCCCCCTCCAGGGCAGCTGGACTGTACACCAACAACGAGACTGGTGCTGCTGCTGCTGCCTTTGTGGGGTAAGTCTCCAAATAGCGCACATGTGCGCTACAGCCACACACATACCTTTTTACTGCAACTTTTTGACAGGTTCCACATTTGCCCTGCACAGGACAATGTTGGAAAGATTATCTGGGGAATTGGGGGGGGGGTGTTTGGGGTACACCCCTGTGTAGAACTCCAGGGAAAGTGTTGGGAGAGAGAGAGCATTCAGTCATTTGGAGACGGTGCCTGTACAATAATTGTAATCAAAAGACACGATCACTGTTTGAAACATGTCTTTGATGTAATGTTTCTATCAGTGTTCGAGATCTCCTTCGGATAATCCGATATTCGGATCATTGGTATTTGGATAATTGAGGTTCCTCTGTATATGGCTCAATAATTTCAGCTTCTGGTTAATGGTTACCCTCAGGATGTTGATAGTGGAGTATTCAGTGATGGCAACACCAATGACTGTCAAGATGATTAGATTGTCCATTATTGGAGATGGTCATTGCCTGGCATTTGTGTGGTACGAATGTCACTTGCCACTTTTCAGTCCAAGCCTGGGTATTGTCCAGATCCCAATACATTTAGATGTGGACTGCTTCAGTACCTAAGGAGTTGCAATTGGTGCTGAACATTGTGCAATCATCAGAAAGTGTCCCCGCTTCTGACCTAATGATGGAGGGAAGGCCATTGATGAAGCAAGTGAAGATGGTTGGGCCTAGGATACTACCCTGAGGAGTGCCTGCAGAAATGTCCTGGAGTAGAGATGACTGACCTCCAACATCTTCATATGTGCCAGGTATGAGTCCAACCAGTGGAGAGTTTGCTCCCTAGTTCCCATTGATTCCAGTTTTGCCA
This sequence comes from Chiloscyllium plagiosum, assembly GCF_004010195.1. Taxonomy (NCBI): domain Eukaryota; kingdom Metazoa; phylum Chordata; class Chondrichthyes; order Orectolobiformes; family Hemiscylliidae; genus Chiloscyllium; species Chiloscyllium plagiosum. Next base: position 6,253,131 of record NC_057728.1, read on the forward strand.
GGGCTCCTACTGCCCCCTTGACCATGACCCCACCCCCCACCACCAAACCACCATCTCCCAGACCATCCATCACCTCATCACCTCAGGGGATCTCCCATCCACCGCCTCCAACCTCATAGTCCCACAACCCCGCACCGCCCGTTTCTACCTCCTGCCCAAAATCCACAAACCTGACTGCCCCGGCCGACCCATTGTCTCAGCCTGCTCCTGCCCCACCGAACTCATCTCTGCATACCTCGACACGGTCCTGTCCCCCTTAATCCAAGAACTCCCCACCTACGTTCGGGACACCACCCACGCCCTCCACCTCCTCCATGATTTTCGCTTCCCCGGCCCCCAACGCCTTATCTTCACGATGGACATCCAGTCTCTATATACTTCCATCCGCCATCACAAAGGCCTGCAAGCTCTCCGCTTCTTCCTCTCCCACCGACTCAACCAGTACCCTTCCACTGACACCCTCCTTCGACTGACTGAACTGGTCCTCACTCCTTTTTTGTATAATATATTTTTATTAAGAAAAAATAGATTTTTAAATATTACAACAAATACAAAACAATGCAATTCAAAACAGTACAAAAATAGTACAAAACTAAACCCAAATAATAAAAAAAAATCCCCAACCCACCCTTCTATATGAATGTATAAACATATATAGAGAAGTATAAAATTTAAAAAAAAACCTAAACGAGCTATTTAACTAACTAAATAAATACCTAACAACAAACAAATAAATAGTAATAACTCAGCCCAGCCAAACAAAACACTCATACATTCACAGTTCCTCCTCCCTGGATATTGGACTCATGAAACACAATCGTTACAGCTATATAAAAGCCCTTGTTAGTGTAGCAGATAAATCTGTGTCCTGGTATTTCAAAAAGGGTTGCCATGTCTTGTAAAAATTCTCAATTTTGTGGTGTACCATATTGGTGAGAAAATCCAGGGGAATATGCTCCATAACAATCTTCCGCCAACCCGACAGGCCTGGGGGGTTTTCTGATATCCAACCTAGCAAGATATTCTTCCTTGCACAGAATGTAAGAATATTGAAACGTTTTGCCTTATACGAGTCTGCAGAAAATACAATGGGTAGGCCCAAAAGGAGCAAAATAGGGTCCTTCTCCACCCCTACACCTAAAATCCTCTCCATTGCACCCATCACAGCGTTCCAATATGTTTGAAGCCTGTCACAAGACCAAAGACAATGGGTAAGAGTACCCGTACAGACCTTGCACTTGGGACATGCTGAAGATACCCCTGGTTTAAATTTTGACAAACGGTCTGGGGCTAAGTGGACCCTGTGGAGAATCTTCAACTGTAAAGCATGGGTCCTATTGCAAATTGATATCTTCCTTGTATTCTCCCAAATATCCTCCCATGCCTCTGATGAAACTTCAACACCCAGCTCTCTTTCCCACATCTTGCAGAGTCGATCAGACTCATCTGAGATGGCACACCCCCAATTGGTGATATAGAATACTGACAGGGAGTGTACTCTTAGCCTTTAGTACCCCTCTTTCTATGTCAGATTTGTAGGGATCAGTCAAAAGTGTGGGGTTTTTTGAATAAAATCCCTAACTTGAAAAAAACGAAAGAGATCTCTATTAGGTAACTCGTACTCCCGTACTAACCGATCGAAGGACATCATTACATCTCCCTCAAATAAATCACCCATGCAAGATATACCCCTAGCTGCCCAACATTTAAATCCTGAATCTATCATACCTGGTTGAAAACTCGGCATACCCACTAAAGGTGTAAACAAAGATGTTTTGCCAATATTACCTTCCCTCTGCCGAATTGCCCTCCATGCTTTAACAGTATTGATGACTATTGGGTTATGGCAATATTCCCTAACTGTCCTCACCTAGTCCAAAAACAGCAAACTGGTAAGGGGACACCTTGCCTGGGAGACTTCGATATCTAGCCATATTGAAAGAGGGTCCCCACAAACCCTATCACTTACGTAGGTCAAAAGCGAGCTTAATTGGTCATTTTTAATGTCCGGAAGGTCTACTCCCCCCAATCTGTGAGGCAACTGCAGTTTGGCTAATTTAATGAGCGGCTGTTTATGGTGCTTGTTAAAGGAGCTGAACCAACTGTTCAGTCTCCTGAGTGTATGTTTATTGAAAATCAGGGGGAGCATCCGTGTAGGGTATAGCAAACGAGGGAGAATATTCATCTTAATAAGCACTATCTGACCCAACCATGAGACTGGAAGTGCCTCCCATCTTTGGAGATCTTGTTTAATTTTTTCAAATAATTGAGTAAAATTGGCTTTGAACAGCCAATCCAGAACTGGAGTAATGAATATGCCCAAATACACAAACCCCCCCTGTGCCCACCTAAATGGGAATCTATAGTCACTCTCAAGAGCCAACTCTTTAGTAAGACCACCCATAGGCATAGCCTCTGATTTAGCAAAATTAATCTTATACCCTGAAAAAGAGCCAAACGCGTGAATGCATTGTATCAGGCAAGGCACTGAAATTGCTGGATTTGTCAAGAAAATTAGAACATCATCTGCATACAGTGAGATCTTATGTAATTTTGACCCCACTTCTGGAGCTGATATATTGAGATTGCTGGCTGCCCCTAGAAATATTAAAATTGCTTGATCGTACCCCGTTGGTAATGACCACAGCGAGAGGTACACTGTAGAGAACCTTTACCCATCTTATGAAAACTTCGCCCAGACCAAACCGGTCTAGAGTATAGAAAAGGTACGGCCACTCAACTCAGTCAAATGCCTTCTCTGCACCTAAATAAATCACCAATCCCTGTATTGACTGCTGTTGGCATGCTTGAATTACGTTAAGCGGCCTCTTAACGTCATTGGAGGATCTGCGACCCTTTATGAAGCCCATCTGATCCTCTTTAATAATAGAAGGTAACAAAGTCTCCAGCCTTAATGCAAGAGCCTTAGAGAGGATCTTAAAGTCCACATTTAAGAGCAAGATGGGCCTGTATGAAGCACACTCTTCCGGATCCTTCCCTTTTTTAAGGATAAGTGAAATATTGGCCTCTCTCAGAGATGATGGGAGACAAACATGACTGTATGAATCATTAAACATATTCAGCATCGGGCCTGACAGTATACTTATAAATTCCTTATAGAATTCACTGGGAAGTCCATCAGGACCAGGCGCCTTTCCACTCTGAAGCTGCCTCACAGCTTCCTGCACTTCTTGCTCTGATAATGGGGCATTGAGAAAGGACTGTAGTTCGGGAGTCACACCCGGGAGCTTCAGATCTCTAAAAAAGGATTCCATTTTGGCCTGCCCCTCCTCACAATTCTCAGACTGTTATAATTTAGAGTAGAATCTCTGGAACGCCACATTAATCTTTTTAGAATCACATGTTAGGTTCCCAGACCCCTCCCTAATCGCTGTAATGGTTTGTAGGGCACTTCTCTTTCTGGCAAGGTATGCTAAGTATTTGCCTGGCTTGTCACCATGCTCATATAACCTTTGCTTTGCAAAAGCCAGCTCCTTCTTTGCTGCCTGCGTGAGCACGGAATTTAGTGCAGACCGCAGTGCCGTAATCCTCTGTAGTTTGACCAACGAGGAAGGGCTTTTGCCCGAAATGTCGATTTCGCTGCTCCTTGGATGCTGCCTAAACTGCTGTGCTCTTCCAGCACCACTAATCCAGAATCTGTCAAAATAGGCCTTCTCCGCTGCCTTCAACCGTGCTTCAAGGAGACGTTGCTGCTCACCCTTCTGTCGCTTCCTACTTGTGGAATATGAAATAACTAACCCTCTGGCATAAGCTTTGGCAGTTTCCCAGAGAACAGATGAGCTATCAACAGAACCTATGTTGATGTCTAAGAATGCTTGAAATTCCCTAGAGGAATACTCCACAAACTTGCTGTCCATGAAAATAAAAGGGTCCATTCACCAGTACCTTGAATCCACTGTAACATCCTTAATTTTAACCATGAGGTACACTGGAGCATGATCAGAGATGGCAATATTACCAATCGTACAGGATGCCACCAGATCCAGGGTTACCACAGGGGTCAGAAAAAAATCAATCCTTATGTGACAGCTGTGCGGATTGGAAAAAAACGTGAAATCCCTACCTGTAGGGTGGAGACACCTCCAGACGTCCACCAATCCTAATTCCCCACACAAACCCAATAACTGTTTAGTTTGTGCAGAGCGTATCAAGGGACCTTTAGGCAACCTGTCTACTGTGGGGTCCATGAGGCAGTTAAAAATCTCCCCCTATAATGATGTGCTGAGACTTGAGACTTATCAGTTTAGAAAAAGCATCTACCAAGAATTTAAGAGGATGAGCTGGGGGACAATAAACATTTAAAATGCCATATTCTTCCCCATTTATCAAGGCTTTAAGAATTACAAACCTCCCGTATGTGTCTTTAACACATTCCAACAATTTAAATGAGAGATTTTTCCTAACCAATATAGCCACTCCCCTACTTTGGTATTAAATGATGAAAAATAAACTCGGCCAAAGCCATTATGCTGTAATTTCAGATGCTCCTTGTCATCCAAATGTGTCTCCTGTAACAAAGCAATATCCACCTTCTCCTTTCTAACACTCAAGAGTACCTTCTTCCTCTTAATTGGTGAGTGACTTCCCTTGATATTCCAGGTACACCATTTAATCAAATCATTAGCCATAATCTTCTGCAATTTCATTTAAATTCCAGAGAGGAGGAACCCGAACCACAAATTGCTGAGCCTTAGTGTCGCATGGTCCACCAAATATAAAAACTACATAAACTAAAACCACTACATTTAACAAACATACAAAATTATTAAAAATAAAAAACAACAAAAACCAGAAAACAAACCAACATATAAAGCGGCAATAGCGCTGAGTAGGGGAACTCACCCCCTGCCCGGAGGGGGCAACTACCCGTCCTGAACTGCCCATAAATAGTCATCTAACCATCTCAACCACCTTCACTTCTCCCAGCTAGAGCCTCATCGCAAGCACAAGCTAAAAAGAATAAATACCCCATAGAATATCAATATGAATAAAACAACATTCTTTTATTTAAAAAAAGGAAATAAATACCCCACCCATCTTTTGGTATGTCCTAACTTAGAAATTTAAAATGTACATCTTAACCACCACCAGACACAGTTTGAACCAAATTATTATCAATCGAGGAAAAAAAAGGGAAAAACAAAGCTCCAACCGGATTTCCTCCATTTCTTTTACAGAATGATAAACGCATACCCAAGCAACAATATTTATACATACTACAATTGTTTAAATTAGGTTAGTTTGTCCACAAAGTCTCTTGCCTTCTCCGATGTGTCAAAGAGATGCACGGATCCATCTAAGGTGATCCGAAGCACTGCCGGATATCTCAGAGTACTGAATCCCAAGCTCCTTCAATCTCCTCTTGACACCATCGTACGATTTTCGTTTCTGGATCACCGACGCTGAAACGTCCTGAAAAAACGTGATCCTAGACCCCTCGTAAATTAGGGCCTTTGGATCCTTCCCCTGGAGTCTGGAAGCCTCCATGACTCTCTCCTTATCCCGGTAATGATGGAACCGCACCAGGAAAGGACGAGGGTGTTGACCCAGACCCGACCTCCGTGCTGCGACCCGGTGAGCCCTCTCTATCTTCAATTCTCTCATGCCAGTCTCCAAGTCAAGGAAATTCGAAAGCCAATCTTCAACAAATTCCGCAGGCCGCTCACCTTCTTTACCCTCGGGCAGACCGATGATCCGAATGTTTTTTCTCCTGCCCCTGTTTTCAAGATCATCCACTTGGTCACGCAAATTACGAACCTGCGTCTTCAGGGCTTGGATCTCTTCCTTGAATGAACTGGCTTCAGCTTTCACCACTGTGACCCTGTGCTCCACCTCATCCGTCCTCTTCTCCACGTCTCTCAGCTGCTGCTCATGTTTCTGCAGCGTGAGAGAGACTGGAGTCAGCTTCTCTTCAATCTGTTTCCCCAACATCTCGCGAGATTTCGAGAGCTGGTTCACCAGGTCCTGGAGAGTAATCGGCTCCGAGGCTGCTGCAGGCCCGGTCTCAGATGCTCCTCCTCCCTTTTTAGGCATTTCTGGACAACTGAAAATACAGGTAAGTCAATTTTTAAATGTTTCTTGGGGCTCCACAATCTTTCCAACACCCCAAGAAATCCTAATGACCTGGGTTGGGTGGGTTAAAGGACCGTCCTGCTCCTGCTGTGATGTGAAGCTCTGCAGTATGATCTTCTCAGATCGCCACCATCTTAGATCCCCCGGTCCTCACTCTTAACAACTTCTCCTTCCAATCCTCTCATTTCCTCCAAACCAAAGGAGTAGCCATGGGCACCCGCATGGTCCCCAGCTATGCCTGCCTCTTCATCGGATATGTGGAACAGTCCATTTTCCGCAGCTACACTGGCACCACCCCCCACCTTTTCCTCCGCTACATCGATGATTGGATTGGCACTACCTCATGCTCCCACGAGGAGGTTGAACAGTTCATCCACTTTACTAACACCTTCCACCCCGACTTCAAATTTATCTGGACCGTCTCAGACTCCGCCCTCCCCTTCCTAGACCTCTCCATTTCTATCTCGGGCGACCAACTCAACACAGACATTTACTACAAATTGACCGACTCCCACAGCTACCTAGATTACACCTCCTCCCACCCTGCTCCCTGTAAAAACGCCATCCCATATTCCCAATTCCTTCGCCTCCACTGCATCTGCTCCCAGGAGGACCAATTCCACTACCGAACAACTCAAATGGTCTCCTTCTTCAAAGACCACAATTTCCCCTCCGATGTGGTCGACGATGGTCTCCACTCCATCTCCTCCACTTCCCACACCTCCGCTCTGAACCCTGCCCCTCCAATCGCCACCAGGACAGAACCCTACTGGTCCTCACCTTCCACCCCACCAACCTCCGGATACATCGTATCATCAACCGTCATTTCTGCCACCTCCAAACAGACCCCACCACCAGGGATATATTTCCCTCCCCACCCCTATCAGCGTTCCGGAGAGACCAATCCCTCCGCGACTCCCTCGTCAGGTCCATACCCCCCACCGATCCAATTTCCACTCCCGGCACCTTCCCCTGCAACCGCAAGAAATGCAAAACTTGCGCCCACACCTCCCTCAAGGCCCCAATGGATCCTTCCATATCCATTGCAAATTCACCTGCACCTCCACACACATCATTTACTCTATCCGCTGCCCCCGATGTGGTCTCCTCTACGTTGGGGAGACGGGCCGCCTACTTGCGGAACGTTTCAGGGAACACCTCTGGGACACCTGCACCAACCAACCCAACCGTCCTGTGGCTGAAAACTTTAACTCCCCCTCCCACTCCGCCAAGGACATGCAGGTCCTTGGCCTCCTCCATCGCCAGACCATGGCAACACGACGCCTGGAGGAAGAGCGCCTCATCTTCCGCCTAGGAACCCTCCAACCACAAGGGATGAATGTAGATTTCTCCAGCTTCCTCATTTCCCGTCCCCCCACCTTATCTCAGTCCCAACCCTCGGACTCAGCACCGCCTTCTTGACCTGCAATCTTCTTCCCGACCTCTCCGCCCCCACCCCCTCTCCGGCCTATCACCCTCACCCTCACCTCCTTCCACTTATTGTATTCCCAGCGCCCTTCCCCCAAACTCCCCCCCTCCCTACCTTTTATCTCAGCCCGCTTGGCACACCAGCCTCATTCCTGAAGAAGGGCTTGTGCCCAAAATGTCGATTCTCCCGCTCCTCGGATGCTGCCTTGGCCTGCTGCGCTTTTCCAGCAACACACTTTTCAACTCAGGGCTCCTTGATGGCTAATGTTGAATACGTCTTTGATATCAAGGGCTGCTACTCTGACCTCCCCTCTGGAATTCCGCTCTTTTGTCCATGTTGGAACCGAGGCTATGATGAGGTCAGGAGCTGAGTGGCCCTGGCAGAACCCAAACTGAGCATCACTGAGCAGGTTATTACAGAGCAGGTGCTGCTTGATAGCACTGTTGATGATACCTTCCAGTACTTCACTGGTGATCGAGAGTAGACCGATTGAGCGGTAATTGGCTGGATTGGATTTGTCCTGCTTTTTGTGTACAGGACATACCTGGGCAATTTTCCACATTGTTAGGGATATGGCAGTGTTGTAACTGTACTGGAATAGCTGGGCTAAGGGAGCAACAAAGTCTGGAGCACAAGTCTTCAGTACTTTGCCGGAATGTTTCCAGGGCCCATAGCCTTTGTAGAATCCAGTGCCTCCAATCATTTATTGATATCATGTGGAGTGAATCAAATTGATTGAAGACTGGCATCTGTGAAGCTAGGGACCATTGGAGGAGACCAATGTGGATTGCCCACTCGGCACATCTGGCTGAAGATTGCTGCATATGCATCAGCCTTATTTTTTGCGCTGATGTGCTGGGCTCTTCCATCATTGAGGATAGACATATTTGTGGAGCCTCTTCCTCCAGTTCATTGTTTAATTGTCCACCGTCATTCACAACTGGGTATGGCAGGACTGCAGAGTTTATATCTGACTTTACAAAGGCACCATTAATGGTACCTCCCTGGACCTTTGAGGTAAAGGTTGTAGAATGTCCAAGTCTCTAAAACATTCAGGAGCAAGGGGACATCACTGTTGCCCCAGTAAACTATAACTTCTGTTTCAGGCTTGTGATTCTGGTCCTCAGCTAGCCAATGGCTGAGCTAACACATTCGATGCAATGTTAAATTTGTTGCCTTTGTCAAGAGACTGATGGTCCCGTGTATCAGAATCTCAATACAGTAAATGTTTTACCAGAGCTATGTAGAAGTGAACTGGACTCTTTAGGGCATTTAGTTAACTTTTGGATTCAAGGATTGGTTTGGATTCGACCTACTCAAACTACCTAGAGACTGCTGTGTATACCCTAAGCTTTCTGTAATTTTAAACATTTTGTTGGGGGAGCTGTGGATTTGGAGTAAAAGTTGTATTCTCAGTCTCTTGGATGTTACAGATAGTGGACCCGATGGTTTATGATGGCAAACCAAACTGAATGTTTATTATGAAAGCTGAGCCTGTGCAATAAATATCCATCCAGATAATGCGTGGAGGATCTGAAGGCCTCTGTCAGTGATCTCTGTCGTACGTCTCCAGCTGATGAAACATGGGCTCTGTTTGCTCAGTGTACAACTCGAGTTGACCTCCACAAAACCTCGTGGTCATTAAGTTTATTGCCTCAGTTTAAATGCAGTCATTTATTTCTTAAGGAAAACAAAAAGCGACTCTTAGTCTTGACAAATCCAGCTGCAAAGAGAAATCTTTCTTCAACAAGCAAAACTGTTTGTGACATTTCTTGCTCTTTCAAGATAAGATATAAACAACACTCTGCAGTGGGAAGATTCCAGGCTTTGGTTCCCTGTTTGACCTCTGGCTCCCCCACTGATTTATTGCTGAGTACCAGGAGGAGATCAACTAAAACAGATATTCCTCTGAACTCTGCTGTGGAGTGGAAAGCTATCAAGATTGTTAGTTCAAGTGCCACTGCACTTGAAGAATGGGGCCTACAATCTGGACTGAAGTTCCACTCCAGCAGGGCCTATCTTTGGATGAAAAAACCAGAGGCCATGGCTGCTCTCTCCAAAGACATAGTGACATGGGGGACAATTTTCAGAACAAAAGTGCTGCTGGCTCCTTCCAAATCGCCAAACTGGTGTTCATCCCCGGACCAATGTCACCAAAAACCTTTCCGGTTTGTGGGAGATGTCTGTGCATAAATTGGCTGCTCCATTTCCTGAGTTCACAACACTCCATACTTTATTATCCAAAATGAGCTTTGCGATGTTCTGCAGTTGCAAAAGGCAAGTGTATGTAAGTGCAAGTGTTTGTTTTTCAGATCATTCCCTGTGTTTGTTTCATATTCCCAGCATCCACAGTATTTCGCTTTTTCAGGAGAATAAAGGATTCCATCAGTATTCACCAGTGCCTGGCACATCTAATCTATTTTAGTATCTGCTCACAACTGGGAATTCTGATCACTGACCACATTGATAATGTGTGGGATCAAAGTAGATTAGATTAGGTTAGATTCCCTACAGTGTGGAAAAAGGCACTTCGGCCTAAACAGTCCACACCGACCCTCTGAAGAGCAACCCACCCAGACCCATTTCCCCTTGACTAATGCACCTAACACTATGGGCTATTTAACATGGCCAATTCACCTGACCTGCACATCTTTGGACTGTGGGAGGAAACCGGAGCACCCGGAGGAAACCCACGCAGACACACCTCTTAGGGTTTGATCTTTTTATTAGGTATATCCTATCATCAGTCCACACTGAGGTGAGTTCAAGGCATTCTATGAAAGGCATCAAGAGGTATGGGGAGAAAGCAAGACTGTATAAACAGTGATGAAGGTACAAATGGTGGACTAGCCTCTTCCTGTTCCTATTCTCTATTTCTATGAACTGACCAAGATTTCCTTATTATAATTAGATCCCCTCAGCCTTTGTGTTACCACAGAAATCCCACTAACAAAGTCAACAGCAGCGAAACTGACTTTGAGTCATACAGCACGGAAACAGACATTTCAGTCCAAATTATCCAAGTCGATTAAATTTCCCACACTAAACTAGTCCCATTTGCCTGTCCTTGGCCCATATCCTTCTAGACCTTTCCAATTCATGTACCTGTCCGAATGTCTTTCAAATGTTGCAATTGTACCAGCCTCTACCACTTCCTCTGACAGTTCATTCCGTACATGCACCACTCTGTGTGAAAAAGTTGCCCCTCAGGTCCCTTTTAAATCTTTCCCCTCTCATCTGATGCCTATGCCCTCTAGTTTTGGACTCCCCTACCCTGGGAAAAGATTTTTGCTATTCACCTTATCCATGCTGCTCAGGATTTTATAAACCTCTGTAAGGTAACCCTTCATACCCCTACACTCCAAGGAAAAAAAATGTTCCATCTTATCCAGCCTCTCCTTATAACTCAAACCCTCCAGTCCTGGTTACAACCTTTTCTACACCCTTGCCTGTCTATTAATATCCTTCCTTTAGCAGGGCGACCAGCATTGTATGCTGTAGTCCAAATGTCCAAGACAGCCGCAACGTGATGTTCCAACTCCTGAACTCAGTTTTCTGACCAATGAAGGCAAACATGCCAAACACCTTCTTCACCACCCTGTCTACCTGTGACACCACTTACAAGCAACAATATACCTAAACCCCTAGGTTACTTTGTTCAACAACACTCCCTCAGGAACTCATTGTCATATTATAGCAAGCATAACTAGAGTCATAATGTGCAGGTGAAAATTCATCAATCACATTGTCATTTCATACCTTTTGTTTTGCAGCAACTCCATGGCTGACCCCACTCTACATGACCATCACCATTGATTCACCCTTTCTGCTCCCAGACTGCCAATCTCCTGCATACTTCCCTTTATCGCAGAGTTTAACAAAGAAAACCACTGGCCTTACACAAACTGTACTAAGCCATCTGTACATAAACAAATGTGCACTGCATGGGATGAGATTCGTGTGTGCCACTCACTTTAGATTGAGAACCTTAGAAAGATTTGCCTGATTAAGTATTCATGGTAAGCAAACATATTACAGTACAAACCTGCCACAGGATGATATGGAGCTGAACAATTCAGCCTCTGATTCAGTATTTGCATCTCAATCTGTCGGGAAATGTACCATTTTGCATCATGCTCCATGAAGTCACAGCATGTCCCAGGTTTCCCACTCTTGTGGGATCCATTAATACAGACCCCGCCACCCACCACCATGCTGTCCATGTTTTGGACACTGGAACAGTTTATGTATTAAAAGCACTTTCTTGTTGGTGAGGCAGACAAAGGGATACAGAATTCAGTTTGCGGTTCAACTCGGTTATATTAACAATACACCAGGTGTGCATTTCCCAAATTCCTATAATATTTACTTTCGATCTAGCTCCATCCATCTGAGAAAGGATATAACCAGCAATGATCCACGTGTTTGAGCTGGGCCATTGGAAACTCCTGCTTCTTTGATGTAGGGCTGGCTGTCTTCAATATACGATTTCACAGACTGGGGTGGATCTTTTCTTCCTCTCTCTCTCTCTAGGTGGTCAGGGCTCCACTGCTGGGCCAGATCGTGTCTTCACTGAGGAGATGGCATCCACATGTGTGTTCATATGCCCCTCCACCTCGCTCCTGACCTTCCAGAATGTTCTGTGATCTTTGGTCAATAGGGCCATGAGCTAGGCTCAATCATCCTACAGTTGCCACGCTGGGAGGTATTAAATGCACATTCCCTCAGGCAGTCAAGGTGCCCAAAAGTCTGATTAATGTTTATCTAATACACAACCCTTGGGCTTGTTGTAACTGCTTCATCATGAATCTTTGTAATCATTTTGATCTTGTTCTCTGTAGCCAATAGATGCAAAGATGTGCAGGTCACGTGATTTGGCCATGGTACATTGCCCATAGTGTTAGGTGCATTACTCAGAGAGAAACGGGTCTGGGTGGGTTACTCTTCAGAGGGTCGGTGTGGACTATTGGGCTGAAGGGTTTGTTTCTGCACTGTAAGGAATCTAATCTAATCTAATTAGTTTGACCAATTTTCTGTCAGGCCTGATTTCTCTGGCTGTGGATCAGTTTAGAGTGTCCAATTTTGGGCCTGTGATTGCCGTGGAGAAAATGTAGAGAATCACCAGGAGACGCAGAGAGTTCTTCAAGAAGTAGATCTTTTATTTGCAAACAAAAAACCGTGACACTGAGAAAGCAGATTCTTGAATGCCCACAAACCTCAGGGTCTGTGGATTTTTATATTATTTTTATCATGTTTCTGTTAGCTTATCAGCATGTCCAACTATATTAATCAAAGTACTTCACTCTAGCTACACAATAAACCAGTGATGTTAGTTCCCATTATCTCTTTAGTGTACATTCTACTTAATGTTATTCTAATGTCACGGTTAGGTATTTATTGCTAACTCTTTGCAATAATGGTCTTTCATTCCAGACCTAACTTAATATTTTCCTAATGTCATGATTAGATATTTATTATTACCTCTGCTACAGTGATCTTCCATTACAGACTAACCTGTCATGATAGATATTTAGCTATTCCATCTATTACAATAGTCTCCTGTCTCAAGCTGACACTACTAACTATTAATTAGATATTTTAATGTCATGTCCCAAATATTTATGGTCCCAATCCTGCCATAATAACACTTAATAGGAAAACTACCTCTACTGTTATCTCATCTCACCATAGTGACCTCTCAGCCTTAACCTTACTCTGCTAATTGGTGTAACAGCGTTCCACTACAGTTAACCCATCCTGCCTTCCACAGAACACAGATTGCCAGTGGTCTTCATGCTTTAACCCCCTTCCCATGCTTTCATGTTCTTTATTTTCCATATGATCACTTGATCAAAGCCACCAACCCAATGCTTCCCCTTAGTGTGGAATCTCGAATTAGGGACACAGTTTCAAAAGAAGAGCTTCCCATTTAAGTTAGAGATGAAGAGGAATTTCTTCTCTCAGAGGAGTACACAGTATTCTGGACATGTTGAACTTTGCAATTCTCTTTCCCAGAGAGCCAGTTGAGTCATTGAATCTATTAAACATTGAGTTAGGCAAATCTTTGATCGACAGTTAGGAGAGGAAAGTAGAAATTCCTGGCTGACAGAATAGGTTCGAGGGGTTATTGCCCATTCCTTCTCCCATTCCCCATTCCCCATTTACTTTCAGATGCCTGGTTTCCTTCAGTCTTCAGCTGTTTTGGTCTTAGGTTCTGTAGTTCCCCCATTAAACCTTTCCATTTCTCCATTTTGCTCTCTCCTCCTTTAAGACATTGTTGAATCTGTCGCTGCCTCAGGAACATGAAGAACAAACAAGGAACAAAAAAACATAAGAAACAGGAGTGGTGGGAGGCCATTCTGCCCCTTAAACCAGCCTACTATTCAATGAGATTATGGATGATCTGCCCCAGGTCTCAATTCCCCATTTTTTCCAGCTTAGTATAGCCCTCAACTCACTGATATTTCAAAATCTATCTGTATCTTCTTCAAATGATTTTGGTGACCTCATCTTCACAACTCCCTGAAGAAGAGAATTCCAGACATTCACTTATTCTTTGAGAGACGAAATTTCTTTGCATCTCACGAAGTCATTAGTTCGAGATCTTCTCAACATCTACCCTGTCAAGCCTCCTCAAAATCTTATATGTTTCAATAAAATCATCCCTCATTCTTCTTAACTGCAATGAATAAAAGACTAACTTGTTTAACCATTTGTGATAAGACCACCTCTTTATCCCAGGAATCAGCCTAATGAATCTTTTTTGAACTGCCTCCAATGTCAACATATCCTTTCTAAGACGTGGACACCAAAACTGTACACAGTATTCCAAGTACTGCCTCACCAAAATCCTCTGCAGTTGTAACAAGACATTCCTATTTTCAAACTCCAACCCACCAGCAGTAAAGCCCAAAATTCCATTTGCTTTCTTAATTACTTGCTGCACCAGCATGCTAACCTTTTTGTTTCGTGCATTTCCTGTTGTGCTGTACTTTTGTTTATACCATTTCTCTCCATTTAAATAATAGGCTGCCTATTGTTTCTCCTTGTCAAAATGCATGATCTCATACTTTCTTATCTTAAACTCCATCTCCAGTTTGCTCATTCACTTAACTTATCTATGACTTCTTGCAAATTTCTTACATCCTCATCGCAATGCTATGTTCCACTGATTTTTGCAGTAGCAGCAAATGTGGATATATTATGCATCACTTCTTCCTCCAAGTTATCAATATAGCTGCTCAATAATTGACATTCCAAGTCCTTGTGACATTCCAGCAGTTACATCTGACTGTGTATTAACTAATCCTCAACCCAGGCTAATACATTACCCCCAGTATGGTGAAATCCTAATTTGTGGAATAAACTATTATTTGGCACCTATATCCATTTCTGGAAATCCAAATACACAGCATCTACCAGTTCCATTTATATGAGCTCTCCTTTTGTATCCTCAAAGAACTGGTGAATTTGTTAAATATGATTCGTGTTCACAAAGCCATGTTGACTCTGTTAATTACGTTCAGGCCTCATAGAATCCAGTTAGTTCTGGAATAGTTCACTATCTCTGCAGCCACTTCCTTTAAAACACTTGGATGCAGCCCATCAGGTCCTGCTGACTAGTTTGCTTTCAGTTCCATTACTTTGTCATATATTTTGTCTGTTGTGATGGAGATTATTACAAGATATTTCCTTCTGTTAGCATCTTGCTTATCTAATGTCGTTGGGATGTTTATTGAGTCCTCCACTGTGAAGACCGATGGAAAACATTGGTTTAAGTTATCTGCCATTTCCCAGCTCTCCACTATCAATTCCCCAGTTGTATCCTCCAGGGGTCCCCCACTTTAACTACTCTCCTTCTTTTTATATGTCCACAGAAGCAGTGTGTTTTTATATTTCTTGCCAATTTATTTTCATGATCAGTTTTCCCCCTTTTTATTAGCTTTTTAGTCACCTAGCAAGTTTTGAAAAGATTTGTAGCTCAGATTGAGGTGCTGAATGTAAATTTGCTGGCTGAGCTGGAAGGTTTGTTCTCAGACGTTTCATCACCATATTAGGTAACATTGTCAATGAGCCTCCAGTGAAGCACTGATCTCAGGTGGTTAATGGGGTCCAAGTCGATGTATTTGAGAGCTCTGAGAAAAAAGAACCAGAAATTACATCACCACAGGAAATGATGTCACCAACCCAAGGAAACCTAAACACGTAAATAGAAAGTGGGTCACTAACACCAGTGCTTCATTGGATGCTCACTGATTATGTTTCCTAGTATGGTGACAAAACATCTGAAAATGAACCTTCCAGCTCAGCGAGCAAATTTTTAGTCACCTGCTGCTGATTCCTAAAAGGAAACTGTTGATAAGTTTAAAGCATTCAAGAGATAGACATAGAGGAAGATGTTTAACGAATCACAAATAGACAGAAAAAGTAATGGAGAAATGTTGTGCATGGCTGGAGAAAGCAGGCAATTTATACATAACATTACAGAGAGAAAGTGGCATTGTTTCAGTTACTCCTTAAGAGTACAGCAGTGGCTGTAAAAGATCCTTTCACCACTTCTGAGCAAAGAACACTCTGGGCCAATACTTAACTCTTAATAACATCTGCAAATTACATGATTCAGTCCTCATGAGCTTGTTATTTGCTGAAGCTTGCTGTATGAACATTAGCTGCTACATTTCCTAAACTCCAACAGTTACTGTTCTTCGACTTTGTTTCATTGACTGTTAGATGCTTTGACATGAGATCTGTAGAGATGTGATAGCAATACAAGTTTTTCTATAGTTGAATTTGATCATTGAGCTGGTCAGGAGTTTAGTCAGCAAGTAAAAGACATTGAGTAGAGAATGTACATAATTAATTGGAAGTGGATCATGATTATAATCATTACTATATTTATTAGAACTTACATTATTCATGTCTTAGATAATGCAATAGAAAACTAGTTATTCAAGTTTGGCGATGAAACAATTAGAAGCATAGTTTTTTTTGTATTCATTTGTGGGATGTGGGTGTCACAGGCTGACCAGTGTATTTATTGCCCATGCCTAGTTGCCCCTTGAGAAGGTGGGGGTGAGCTGCCTTCTTGAACCGCTGCAGTCCACCTGCCGTGGGTTAGCCCACGATGCCTTTAGGGAGGGAATTCCAGGATATTGACACAGCGACAGTATGTTACATGGATGAATGGGTAAAATGACAAAAGAGACATCATTAAAGTAGGTTAGTGGACAAAAATGTGACAGATGGATTTCAGTACAGTTCAGTATGAGGTCACCCTTTTTCTCTACAAGTGGAGAATAGACTTCAGTAGCTTTTTTGAAATGGGTTAGCGGAAAAATGGAAATGTGGGGTTATTCACTTCAGAGGCAAAAACAAGGTGGCAGATTACTACCTGAATGGCTGTAAATTGGGAGAGAGGAGTGTGCAGCGGGACCTGGGTGTCCCTGTGCACCAGTCACTGAAGGTGAGCATGCAGGTGCAGCAGGCAGTAAGGAAGGTAAATGGGATGTTGGCCTTTATTGCGAGAAGTTTCATACAAGAGCAGGGATGTGTTTTTGCAGTTATACAGGGCCTTGGTGAGGCTACACCTAGAATATTGTGTGCAGGTTTGGTCTCCTTTTCTGAGGAAGGATGCTCTCGCTCTCGAGGGAGTGTAGCAAAGGTTTACCAGGCTGATCCTGGGGATGATGGGACTGACGCAAGAGGAGAGATTGACTAGGTTAGGATTGTTTTCGCTGGCTTTCAGACGAATGAGGGAGGATCTCATACATGATTATAAACTTCTGAGAGGACTAGACAGGGTGGATGCAGAGAGTATGTTTCCAATGGTTGTTTTGTCCAGAACCAGGGGTCACAGTCTGAGGATTCGGGGTAGACCATTTAGGATGGAGATCAGGAGACATTTCTTCACCGAAAGAATGGAGAGCCTTTGGAATTCATTACCACAGGAGGTATTGATGCCAAAACCTTGAATGTATAGATATACATATAGCACTTGGGGTGAATGGGATCAAAGGTTGTGGAGAGAAAGCAGGATTAGGTTACTGAGTTGGATGATCAACCATGATCATGATGAATGGTGGAGGAGACTCAAAGGGCAGAATGGCCTCCTCCTGCTCCTATCTTCTACATTTCAATGTTTCAGGAGATCCATACACAAGTCATCCAAAATGTGAATCATTAAAATAAATCAGGACAATAATAATGAAATGTCAACCTTTATATCTGATGATCTGGAATAGCTTTGCTACAACTGTATTTGGTCTTTCGTAGAGAACATCTGGAGGACCGTGGAGAAAGTGAGGACTGCAGACCCTGGAGATCAGAGTCAAAGAGTGTGTTGCTGGAAAAGCACAGCAGTTGAAACTTTATTGCTGGAACAGCACAGCAGGTCAGG
>NC_057728.1:6271112-6292007 GCF_004010195.1 Chiloscyllium plagiosum
CCTGCTGTGCTGTTCCAGCAATAAAGTTTCAACTTTGATCTCCAGCATCTGCAGACCTCACTTTCTCCTCGGAAAAGCACAGCAGGTCAGGCAGCATCCGAGGAGCAGGAGAATTGATGTTTTGCCTTATGCTCGAAACATCCATTCTGCTGCTCTTTGGATGCTGCCTGACCAGCCGTATTTTTCCAGCACCACACTCATTGACTCTAGAGAACCGTGTACAGTTCTGAGCCTAGAAAGTATAGTAATTGGAACCAGATGGACCTAGCTAACTGTGAGGTTCTTGATTGGGGTTGTTAACCTGGGCCAATCAGGAAAGCCTTGGCTGACCAAAGTAACCAAGAGATTAGAATCTCCTCAATTAAGGACCAAAACTGAGCTGGCTGGCCACAGCCAATGGTTTGGTGAGGCCCTTTTTCATGCATGGAGCTGTAATTCCTTCCTTTTTGAGGAACTGAGGTTAACCTGGCTGGCTACAGCCAATGGCACTGCTGGATTGATCCTTTTTCCTCGGGGGGCTGGCTTTGCAACTGGCTCGTTGCAACTAGTGGCATTGTGATTTTGCAGAAGATATGGGAATGGAAGAGGTTTTTCGGCGGTGGGACTTATTCTTTGTTCCACAGTTGGCTGTTCTTATCTGCCCTGCCCTCGATTCCTGTGCATGAACTGAACCTCCGTGTTGGCCCCACCTCATTGGGTAGGTGGGTTCGTTTTGTGTGTGTGTGTGTGTGTGTGTGTGTGTGGGGAGGGGGGGGATGTTGTTGGGGGAGGAGGTGGTGGCAAGGCATCCGGCAGCAGATTGTGGCAGTGAATGGACCAGATCTCATGGAGGAGCCGGGCCTTGGTGCGCAGTGTGTGAACCCTGCCAATGGGAGCCTGACCTGCCATTGGGAGCAAACCCTGCTGTTGGAGGCAGGTTCCGGTTTGAGAAGTGGATTCTGGGTCGGATGGCAAACTCTGGGAGCAGCCCTGGTGTCGTTTGTGAGTGGACGCTGCCTCATGAATGTCCTCTGTTTTGGAATGGATTCTGTCCCCCACCATGATTTGTCCTGTACCTATGTGTTTGCATTGTATCTTATTGTGTAGTTTGTGGTTGAATTCATATTTCCATATATAGGTATCTCTGGGGAGGGTTAGTTTTGCTAGGGGTGCTGGCGTGAGGATTTCCTCTTGTGCACTTTTTCAGCTGTTAGCTGTGTTTATTTGGAGGACTGCGATACAGTCTATTTTGTTGGAACCCACCCTCCACTCCTGGTACCCTCCCTTGCCATCACAAGAGGAGCAAATCCTGTACCCATGCCTCGTCCCTCACCTCTGTCCAAAGCCCCAAAGGATCCTTCCATATCCGACAGGGATTTTCCTGCAACTCTATACACGTCATCTAATGTGAATGTTGCTCTCGATGTGGTCTCCTCTACATTGGAGAGACAGAACACCAACTCGCGGAGCATTTCAGGGAACATCTCTGAGACACATGCATCAACCAATCCCACCGCCCTGCGGCCAACCACTTCAACTCCCCCTCCCACTGCATCAAGGACATGCACGTTCTGGGCCTCCTCCATCACCAAATTCTAGCCACCCAATGCCTGGAGGACGAACGCCTCATCTTCCACCTCCAACCACACGGAATCAATGACAATTTCACCAGTTTCCTAAACTCCCCTCCCGTCCCTTCCTTATCCCAGATCCAACCCTCCAACTCGGTACCTCCCTCTTGAACTGTCCTACCTGTCCAACTTCATTCCCACCTATCAGCTCCACCTCCTGCTCCGACCTATCACCTTCATCCCCACCTCCATCTACTTATCGCAGTCCCAGCCACCCTCCCTCCAGCCCCAGCCCCTTCCAATTTATCTCTCAGCCCCCTTTGGACACCCCCTCCACATTCCTGATGAAGGGCTTATACTTGAAGCATCGACTTTACTGTTCCTCAGATGCTGCCCGACTGGCTGTGCTTTTCCAGCACCATACTTTTTGACTCTCCATGTTGCTTTGCCTGTTGGTTCTAGAGAGACTCGAGGCATTTGTTTTTGGGACCCCATGTCTTTGTAGTTTTTTTTGACTGTTAACTGTTCGTGTGTCATGTGTTCGTCAATTTGTGTAATGTTAAATTTTTTTAAATTATAACCAAGCAAATAGAATCTCCTCAGTTAAGGACTGAGTCCGAGCTGGCTGGCCACAGCTAGTGCACTAGTAAATAAAGTGTGACTTGGTGACAGGACACCGGCCACTGGGCAGTTATTTCAGAAAGTTAACATTTGAAGCAAATAGGGCACTGACTCCTCAGAATGTGACCAGGGTTACAAGGGCTAGATTGTGAAGAAAGATTACAATCTAATCTTATATTGATTGATTATGGCCTTACATCCTTGGGAATATGAAAGGTTAGGTAACAATTTGCTTGAGAAGTTTGGATCTTTAACAGAAATTTGTAGAGGAGATAGAGATAAGCATTTTCCACTGGCGGTGAGGTTGTCTAAGACAAATAATCATGAGCTTAAATTCAAGCTAGGCCAATCGGGAGTGAAGCAGGGGAACACTGCTTCCTGCGATTTAACCATTTCAAATCTGTAGGATCACTAGATTTCTGCTGGGCCAAGGCTGTTAGGGGACATGTAGTCAAGCCAAGTAAATAGAGTGAGGTTAGAGCTCAGATACTTTCTTACTGAGTGGAGGAGCAAGCCACATTAGTCCGTATGTTGCTATATGTCCCATCACAAAGAAGCGCTAAATGTAAATCTGTCTTGACATTGAATTTCAGAATCATATTGTTGCCCCGTTACTATTGTGAGGGCAAATTCCTGGAGCTCCCTTCTTAACAGCACTCTGGGATTACCTACACCACATGGACTGCAGCTATTCATAAAGACAGCTGCTTTCTTGAGGGCAATTAGGACCAGCCAATAAATGTTAGCCTAAAAGATCACTAAAAGAATTAATAAGATAAAATCAATCAAATTCTAAAATTGGAAGAGTATAATCATCTGGTAGACCTGTCAACTACTTGTATCTCAATAATTACAGCTGAGGCCTTTTTGAATATCACTCTCTCCTGTGGTTTCAATTTTTTTTAATCTTGTTCTTTTGCTTAAATGTATTTGTTCAGGGGTTGTGGGACATGGCCTCGAGGGAGGTTTGATCCCTCGCTGGTGAGTAATAGCAATGGAGGTGAGTGCACATCAAAGCATCAATACATTGAAGGGCAGGAATTCCATCCGCGGGCCTAAACAGTCTTTCCAGGTGAAGCAGCATTTCACCTGGACCTCCTCCAATCTTGAGTATTATATATGCTGCAGCCAATGTGACCTACTCTACATTGGAGACAAACAAATTCAGACTGGGTGATTGCTTTGCAGAACACCCCCAGTCCGTGCACAAGCATGACCCTGACCTTCCCGTAGCCGGTCATTTTAACACAGCATCCTGCCCACATGTCGGTCCTTGGCATGCTACAGTGCTGAAAATGTGTTGCTGGAAAAGCGCAGCAGGTGTCCAATTCCCCTCCCCCAAGTCCCTCCTCCCTACCTTTTATCTTAACCTTCAGGAATGAGGACACAATTTCCTCATTCCTGAAGAAGGGCTTATGCCCGAAACGTCGATTCTCCTGCACCTTGGATGCTGCCTGACCTGCTGCGCTTTTCCAGCAACACATTTTCCTGCTACAGTGTTCCAGTGAATTACAGCATGAATTAGAGGAACAACATCTCATCTTCAGGCTATAGACATTTTACAACCTCCTGAGCTCAGGATTTGGAGTTGCTGGTGTTGTACTGGGGTGTACAAAGTTAAAAATCACACAATACCAGGTTATGGTGCTTCCTGAACTCAATATTGAGTTCAACACCTTCAAATTGTGAACACATTCTTTCCCTCTGTTTTCGCTTTGCTTGTTACATTCTCTGTCACCATGTCCTCTCTCCCCTCCCCCCACCCCAGTGAGACTGTCTCTTCTCTCCAGTCTGGCAGTTCGACACACCATTGTTCTGCCATTCTCACATTCCAATCACTTAATCTGAATGATCAACATCCTTTCTCCCCAGCACTCCACACTGCTGTCCCCAACTATAGCATAAATGCTGCCCCTTTAACACTTCACATCACCTCTGATGAAAAATCATCTGAACTTGAAAGGTTAGCTTGCTCTGTCTCCATGGATGCTGCCTGACCCACTGCGATCTCTAACAGTTTTTGTTTTCAGCATCAGCAGTAATTTCCTCTTCTCGTAAGATGGCAGACAGATTAGGGTGGGCCACATGTTGCATTTTACAAGACCATCCTGTTTCAACTCCATCTCCACTGATGGGAAACCGTAAGCATCCAGCTAATGAATCCGTGTTCTAACTGAAGTTAAGGTTGGAGCAACATTGAGCTGCGCGGGAAGGGTTAAATTTCCTTGACAAACAAAAGTCTATGGGAAATGTTCAGATTCCCAAGTCAGTATGACTACAAACAAGAAGATGTCAGTTATAATTGCTCAGACGAGATAAAAATGGAACGGGCCAGTTGAAAATAATAAGCAAAGTGACCTTGAGGATGGTGAGGAATGAGAGAAAAAGAAACAGTTTTGCAAATGTTTTAACGATAAGGAGGGAAACTGTCAGAGTATATGTAGGTTATAAAAATATGGGGAAACTAGGTGAAATAGCTGTTGCTGCGCAAATGGGAGTAGGTGAGAGGTCAGAGTCACTGCTGTACTACCCAGACAGAGACTGAGAAAAATACAACACGCACCTCTGGCTGAAAAGCCTTATCTCTCTCACAAGGTAGAATATCACCAGAACTTACCAACAAGCACCAATATATCTCTTGGCTGATGGTGAGAAAGGCACTACCCGTCAGATCCTTCTTGTATACCCAGACTCTCTGCACCACTGCACATTGCCCTCGAAGCAGCTGTGGAGGGTGGAGGGGGCAGTTGTGTTGAGACTGTTACATTCCAGCTCCTTCTGGAATGTGCCTTTGCAAAGAAAGTTTGGAGAGAATTGCAATGGCTTTTATCGAGGTTCATCCCGAGCAGCTCCGTGACTCTGTGTTCCACGGTCTGTTGCTCAGGACGCACACCAAGATAAATGTTGACTGCGCCAGGAGGACCATTAACTCGGTTAAAGACACCCTTTGGTCTGCTCGAAATGTGTGGGTCTTCCAGAGTGAGGAGTTGACCTCAACTGAATGTGCAGACTGGCACATTCCAAAGTCCAGGACTATATGCTGAGGGATGCGCTAAAGCTTGGGGCAGCTGCCATCAAGGGGAAAGACCACCCTCTGAGGTCTTTCAGCTGAAGTTAATGGGAGTCCATTCAGTTATTGGACCCTCCCGGTGTCTCAAACAGTTGTAAATATTGTGTTGTACAGGTCAGAAATGCCTTTGGTTTGTTTGTTAGACAAACTCCAATGTTCCTTTGTTTCTCCATATGCTAATGTACAGAACCGAACTGCTTTCGTAACCAAGTGTGTATAAAAAGATATTTTATGAATAAAGTATATTTTTGAAATATAAAAAAGAAATTAGAAGGTCACATACTATCTTGTGCCAAATTAATAGGAATGATTTGGAACAAACTTAGAAACAAGATGAATCCTTGTCTCTGTCTCCTTTTGTTCCTGACTAACCCAAACAAAGGTCAATGTGGTTAGGAGGGCACGGTGGCTCAGTGGTTAGCACTGCTGCCTCACAGCACCAGTGACTCAGGTTCGATCCCAGCCTCGAGTTACTGTCTGTGTGGAGTTTGCACATTCTTCCCATGTCTGCGTGGGTTTCCTAACCCACAATCCAAAGATGTGCAGGCTAGGATGAATTGACCATGCTAATTTGCCCATAGTGTTGAGGGATGTGTAGGCTAGGTGCATTAATCAGGAGAAATGTAGGGGAATGGGTCTGCGTGGATACTCTTCAGAGGTTCAGTATGGACTTGTTGGACCAAATGGCCTGTTTCCAAACTGTAGGGAATTCTATGGGATAAGCTGGTCTTTACAAATTAATAGGTTTATTAACTACCGAGGCAGACTGATTGATTTTAATTCAAATCTGGGAATCTATGAAAATGAATATTTGAAATAACTTTGATTAAAAACAACCAAATATAGTGTGGAGGATGAGAAATGTGTTGATATGGAGTTCCTTCTTGAATGCAAATTGAAGATGTTGAAAGTACCAGAGATGCGGACAAATTCAGCAAACGTAAGTTGTTCCACTTAGGATCCAGTGTTGACTAGGCTTGAAGCAAGAAATAGGATTCATTCCAATAACAAGTGTGAAAGGAAGCATGAAGTCATTTGCAACACCTCCTGGCTCTTAACATACTGAGAAAGAAGCGTGTGGATAGAATCGTAGAATCCATTGTGTGTGGAAGCCGGCCATTTGGTCCATCGAGTCTGCACCGACTGTCTGAATGGCATCCAACCCCAGACCCACCCGGTCCCTGTGACCTTGCATTTCCCACGGCTAACCCACCTAGCCTGCACATCCCCGGACACTATGGGGAATTTAGCACAGCCAATCCACCTAACCTGTGCATCTTTGGACTGTGAGAAGAAACTGGAGCACCCAGAGAAAACCCACCCAGGCGCGGGAAGAATGTGCAAACTCCACATAGTCCAAGGGTGGAATTGAACCTGGTGCTGTGAGGCAGCAGCGTTAACCACTGAGTCATTGTGCTGCCTATAGCTTGACACTAAACAGGAAACTGGTCATGACATTTAAAAGTTAAAATGAATCAATATATCCCATGATCAGAATTGTACACAAACCAATTGTGTACAAATCATGTATGTGTCACAATTAGATTGTAAAACAAACCCTAGAGATAATCCTACAGCAGGGTTCACATCTGGATCCCTGGAGTGATAATTATAGTACTTGCATTTGAGGTTTCAAGCTCTGTGTTTTGTGGTTGTTATTTTAAATTTTCTTGATTCAAGTCACTAAAAGCAACCTGTTAGGTGAGTTGGATTAACAGAGAACCAGAACATTAAACCTTTGCAGTTACCAAAAACCCAGCACCTTATGGGAGAATCTGCAATCTACATCTTCCAAGGCTGATCCACACCTCTCGAGCGCAATGTTGAAAGCACTATATCAGGTGGGTGAAGAAAAGACTCTTCCTTTTTATATTGCAGCTTCTGTGGTTGAGAATTCCACAGGCTCACCACTCCCTGGGTGAAGTAATTTCTCCTCCTTACTGTGCTAAATAGTATATCCCAGCCGCGTGTCCACAACAATGTGTGGGGCTGGGAAACTTGCTACTGCCACCTCTATCCTGGATATGACTGAACTTCAAGCCTGAGGTCTCAGAGGACCTCCAGTCATAAGGTCATAGAGGTATACAGCATGGAAACAGACCCTTCAGCCCAACTCGTCCATCCAGCTCCTCAGATGCTGCATGACCTGCTGTGCTTTTCCTGCACCACACACCCTCGACTCTGATCACCAGCATCTGCAGTCCTCACTTTCTCCTGTGTCTCTCTCTAAACCTATTTGTGTACCTGTTCAAATGTCTTTCAAATGTTGTAATTGTACCCACCTTTACCACTTCCTCTGGCAGCTCGTTCTATATGTGTACCACCCTCTGCGTGAAAAAGTTGCTTCTCAGGTCCCCTCTCATTTTAAACCTGTACCCTCTAGTTTTGGACTCCCCCTTACTCTCTAATGACACCGGGTGAAAAGTGACAGCATGTTTTTTTTGTGTGAACGAAGGACTGGTTCTGTAACAGCCGTTGCTGTAATAGTGTTGCTGCTGGAGGCTGTTTTGCATCTGTAGAGCCACAGTCCCCAAGGAGTAGTGTATCAAGGAAAGGCAGGGAGAGATTTGAAAAGGCAAACAGTTGGCACCCGATCAGATGCAGAGGACTTGTTGCGAGTCTGGATTTCAGATTTAAGTAGAATTTCTGTCGAATTAGAAGCGACATGAGCTGAGTCTAATCAAAGGTCAAGAGAGAAAAGTCAACCTGTTCCCACTGACAGGAAATTCTTCATGGTCAGATAAGCAAGCCAGGCATTCTAGCTTGTGTTAACTTCAACATCCACACACGCACACCTGCACTTCTGGGACTAGATTCAGGAGCTGTCAACCTGCCTGGGATATTCCCTCCCCATAGCTCAGTCGCACTTACCCCCCCCCCCCACCAAGTCACTGAGGCTACCACACTGAGGAGGGGAAGGAATGAATCAGTACAAGGATAACAATTCTGCTTAGGGCTTTGTTAGAATCACGTAATCTCTAGTCTAACAATACCCATCTTGAGAAATGTATTTTTCCAGACCAAAGCAACTATTTTTAATGGGCTTCCCTATGCACACCCCACCTGTATTTTTTTTGTGACATCTTCCAAGCTGCACACAGGCAGGAAAGAGGGATCACATCCAGAGTGAGGATATAGTTCGGGTAATTTGGAAGCAACGAGGGTAAATCTTGCTTTTCTTTCCCTGTTTTAAAAGTGTAAAATGTCGTGGTCTGGTTGAAAGGTTGGTAAGGTAGCTGACTCATCTGACTGAGGGGCAGTTAATCACACAAGGCCTGAATAGACCCTCAATAGGTGTTGATTACTGTTGTAGTTTAACAAGTGTGAATCCCATCAGCTCTGTCTAAGAGAGGGCATGCTGAATGTGTATGATGAATCAACTGCACACAGTCAGGAAGGAGAGATCGCATTAGGGGTGAGACACACCCAGAATGAAGATGTATTCAGGGAATTTGGAGCAGCGTGGGAGTTGAGCGCAGAGGGGAAAAGATGCATTTTTGCTTGCTGTTTTGGTTCATAGTTTGTTATTTTTTTAAAAACCGGATAAATTGAAGCCCAGGTTCGGGGCCCAGCACAAAAGACTGACATCGCAGGTAAACCTTAAGCTCATTGGTTGGTAATAGTTGCTAATTTGACAAAGGTGTGTACTGCAGATGCTGGAGATTATAGTCAAGTGTGTGGTGCTGGCACACCAGTGAATTTCACTAGTTTCCTCAATTCCCCTCCCCCCACCTTACCCCAGATCCAACCTTCCAGCTCAACACCACCCTCATGACCCGTCCCATCTGTCAATCTTCTTTCCAACCTATCCACTCCACCATCCCTCCGACCTATCACCTTTACCCCACCTCCATCCACCTATCGCACTCAGGTACCTTCCCCTCCGCCACCCAGCCCCACTTCTTCCCATGTATATCTCTCAGTTCCCTTGGCCCACAAGCCTCATTCCTGTTGAAGAGCTTTTGCCTGAAATGTTGATTCTCCTGCTCCACGGATGCTGCCTGACCTGCTGTGCTTTTCCAGCACCACACTCCTGACAATAGCAGTTAATTTCACTATTTCTTACAGGTTATGTTCAGATCGAAGGTAAACTAGGGAAACACTTTCAGGCTACAAACTAAAAGACCAGTATGACATTTTTACAAATCAAATTAAGAAATAAGTATTTACAAAACAGGCCAACTTTAAGGGCACTTAAATGGCCATTGGATAGACATATGGATAATAATGGAATAGCGTAGGTTAGATGGTCTTCAGACTGGTTTCACAGGTCGGCACAACATCGAGGGCCGAAGGGCCTGTACTGTGCTGTTATGTTCTATGTTCTATACCAGACCAGGAGGTGTGTTATAACTGCATGATGTGGGAGCTGGGGGACCCCACTGTGATTCACAATAACCTCATCTGTCACAAGTGGTGGTTGCTTGAGGAACTCTGGCTCAGAGTTGCTGAGCTGGAGTCTGAGCTTCAAACACTACGACATATCAGGGAAGGAGGAGAGCTACCTGGACTCGGTGTTTCAGGAGGCAGTCATTCCACTTAAATTAACTACTTCAAATATGGTCAGTGGTCAGGGACAGGAGGGTATGACTTCAAGCAAGGCAGGTAGAGGAATCCAGGAGGTAGTGCTGAAGGTCCCTCAGCTATTAGGCTTGTCTAACTGGTTTGAAATTCTTGCCTGTTGTGTGGGTGTGAGTGGGGTTTATAGGGAAAATAAGCAAACTGACTATAGCATCATGGTACAGAGAGCCACTCAAGAGGGAGCAGAAAAGAGAAATGGATTAGCAATCAGGCTGAGTACAGTCAGAGGATTAGATACTTTCTCTGTAGCCAGGTTCGAGAGTCCCAAAGGCTGTGCTGCCTGTCTGGTGCCTGGGTTCAGTATATCTCATCTAGACTGCAGAGGAACTCGGTGTGGGAAAAAAAAGGTCCGGTTGTCATGGTACATGTAGCAACCAACGTTGTAAGTAGAAAGATTGCTCGAGTTTTTCTTCGATTATATAAAAGGAAAGAGAGAATCAAGAGTGAAAATTGGACAGCTGGAAATTGAAGTAGTAATGGGGAATAAAGAAATGGCAGAGGAACTGAATAGGTACTGTGCATCAGTCTTCATGGTGGAAGTCACCAAAAGTACCGGTGAAGATGAAAGGTCTGAAAATGGATAAATCACCCAGACCAGATGGACTACACCTCCAGAGTTCTGAAGGAGATAGCTGAGGAGATTGTAGAGGCATTGTGGGTGATCTTTCAGAAATCTCACTGGTGTTAGGGAGGGTCCCAGAGGACTGGAAAATGCATAATTTAACACCACTGTTTAACATGTGATGGAAGCAGAAGACAGGAAACTATAGGCTGGTTAGCCTGACTTCGGTAAGATTTTAGAATCCATTATTAATGCTGAGATTGCGGAGCATTGGGTAAAATAGGGCAGAGTCAGCATCGCTTCATCAAGGGAGGTCACGCCTAACAAATTTGTTAGAATTCTTTCAGGATGTAATGAACAAGTTAGACAAAGAAGAGCCTGTGGGAATCATCTATTTGGATTTACAGAAGGGCTTTGATAAGGTTTTGTACAGGAGGCTGCTAAGTAAGAGCCTATGGTATAAGAGGCAAGGTACCGACATTGATAAAGATTGGGCTGGCTGGCAGAAGGCAGACAGTAGGGATAAAGTGTGGTAGCCAGTGACTAGTAGAGTTCCATGGGGTCAGTGTTGACACCATAACTAGTGATGCTATACACTGATGATCTGGAGGAAGAAACTGAGGGCATTGTTGCTAAATTTGCAGATGACACAAAGATAAGTGGAGGGACAAATAGTGTTGAGGAAGTGGGGAGGCTGCAGAAGAACTTGGACAAGTTAGGAGTGTGGGCAAACAAGTGACAGATGGAATACAATATGGGGAAAGTGTGACGTTACGCACTTAGTTAGGAAGAATGGAAGTGTAGACTATTTTCTAAACGGGGAAAGGCTTTGGAAATCTGAAGGAGAAAGGGACTTGTGAGTCCGAGTTCAGAATTCTTTCAGGGGTAACCTGCGGGTTCAGTTGACAGTTAGAAAAGCAACTACAACG
The DNA here is from genome assembly GCF_004010195.1 of Chiloscyllium plagiosum. Classification (NCBI taxonomy): domain Eukaryota; kingdom Metazoa; phylum Chordata; class Chondrichthyes; order Orectolobiformes; family Hemiscylliidae; genus Chiloscyllium; species Chiloscyllium plagiosum. The sequence continues at coordinate 6,282,426 of NC_057728.1, forward strand.
TTAGCATTCATTTCAAGAAGGCTAAAATCCAAGTGCAGAGATGTACTGCTGAGGCTCTGATCAGACTGCATTTGGAATATTGTGAGCAGTTTTGGGCCCTATATCTAAGGATGGGTTATGTTGACATTAGATGGGGGTCCTGAAGACATTTACAAGAATGATCCTGGGGATGAAGGGTTTGTCGTATGAAGAACAGTTGATGACTCTGGGTCTGTACTCCAGGGAGTTCAGAAGGATGGGACGGAATCTGATTTAAACTTGCAGAAAACTAAGCATGAATAGAGTGGACATGGAGAAGATGTTTCCACTAATCGGAGAAGCTATGACCTGAGAGCACAGTTTCAGAGAAGAGACAACACTTTAGAAATGAGGCAGAAATGGGTACTGCAGGTGCTGGAGATCAGAGTCAAGATTAGAGTGGTGCTGGAAAAGCCCAGCAGGTCAGGCAGCATCTGAGGAGCAGGAAATCGACGTTTCGGGCAAAAGCCCTTCATCAGGAATTGGGCTTTTGCCCAAAATGTCGATTTTCCTGCCATTCGGATGCTGCCTGACCTGCTGTGCTTTTCCAGCGCCACTCTAATCTTGACTTTAGAAATGAGATGAGGAGGAATTTCTTCAGCCAAGGGGGTGGTGAATCTGTGGAACTCATTGCCACAGAGGGCTGTGGAGGCCAAGTCAATGAGTGCATTTAAGACTGAGTTGGTAGGTTCTTGATGAGTAAATGGATTAAGGGTTACAGGGAGAAGGCGGGAGTGAGAAGCATATCAGCTATGACTGAATGGCAGAGCAGAATTGATGGGCAGAATGGCCTAACTGTGTTTATATATCTTACGGTTTAATTCCAACGTCTACTTTCTTTCAGGCTAAGACATGACATTTTGCACAAGTAACACATAGACCAGAACATTCTGAACCATTGCATCCAATGCAGTAATTTCAAATCTTCACGTTTTTCCCATTATTTTGCATTGTAGTTACTATGAGAATGCTGGATCAGATTAGTAAAAGGTGTACATTGCTATGTGGAAATACGGTGCTGTGGTTATAACAGAGACCTGACTCAAAAATAGGCATGCATTTTACTCTTTTATTCTTGGATACAAGATTTAATCATCGAATCCCTCCAGTGTGGAAAGTGGCTACTCACCGCATCAAATCTGCACTGACCCTCCAAAGGCAATCCCAACCAGATCCACCCCATTCCTAGGTGTCATGCCTACACCTCCCTGGACACCACAGACCATTTAGTGTGGCCAATCTACTGAACCTGCACATCTTTGGACCCTGGGAACACCCAGTGGAAACCCACACAGACATGGGGAGAATGTGCAAACTCCACACAGACAGTCATCCGAGGGAGGAATCAAATCGTAATCCTGAGCAGTGGTAACCACAGAGCCATCGTGAAGATTTTCAGAAAATACAGGAAAGGAAGGAAAGCAGGATGGGTGTCAGTATTGACTAAGGAGGACATTACAGTGATGGAGAGACATAGTGATTGTGGGCTGAATCTATTTAGAGACATAGAGATGTACAGCATGGAAACAGACCCTCCGGTCCAACTAGTCTATGCTGACCAGATATCCTAACCTAATCAAGTCCCATTTGCCAACACTTCACCCATATCCCTCTGAATCTTTCCTATTCACGTATCCATCCACATGCCTTTTAAATGTTGTAATTGTACCAGCCTCCACCACTTCCTCTGGCAGCTCAGTATATACACACACCACCCTCTGTGTGAAAAGGTTGCCCTTTAGGTCCCTTTCAAATTTTGCCTCTCTCACCCTAAACCTATGCCCTCTAGTTCTGGACTCACCCAACCCAGGGAAAAGACCCTGGCTATTTAAACTATCCATGCCCCTCATGATTTTATAAACCTCTATAAGGTCACCCCTCAGCCTCCCACGCTCCAGGGAAAACAGCCCCAGCCCATTCAACCTCTCCCTCTAGCTCAAATCCTCCAACCCTGGCAACATTTTTGTAAATCTTTTTTGAATACTTTCAAGTTTCACAACATCCTCCTGCTAGCAGGGAGACCAGAATTGCATACAATATTCCAAAAGTGGCCCTAACCAATGTCTCGTACAGCCGCAGCATGACCTCCCAACTCCTTCACTCAATGCTCTGTCCAATAAAAGAAAGCATACCAAACACCTTCTTCATTATCCTATCTACCTGAGACTCCACTTTCAAGGAGCTGTGTATCCGCACTCCAAAGGTCTCTTTGTTCAGTAACATGCCCCAGGACCTTACCATTAAGTGTATAAGTCCTGCTCTGATTTGCAACACCTCCCATTTATCTGAATTAAACTCCATTTGGCTAGAACTGAGGAACAAAACCAGTGCAATTCCCTTGCTCGGTGCAGCCTGTAGATGTAGAGGAACAGATTTAATTGGCAATTGCACAGAGAGGCAAGAATGATTGATTTGGGGGTCTTTCATTATCCAAATATGCAGCAGGAGGTGGGGCAGCGGAAGAGTTCCTAGTGTACGTTCAGGAAAGTTCCCAACAGCAATATGTTTTTAGCTCAATGAGAAAAATCTTGTTCTTTAGAATGAGGTGGGTTAGAACATCAAGTATCACACAGGAAACATTTAAGGAACAGTGATTATTTCGCCATAAGTTTTAAGTTCCTTAAAAGGACAACCAGTGTAAAAATAATTTTCAGGCAGAAGTGGATCTGCCAGTTTAATTTGTATCGCGAGTTGGCAGACAAGACATAGGAACATACAAAATAGGAGCAAATGTAGACCATTCAGCCCTTCAAGCCTGCTCCACCATCAACAAGATTATAGTTCATCTATGTATCTATCTAATTCCACATTGCTGACAAACCTGGGTTTCTTTGCTGACTAGGAATACATCCTCCTCTGTCTTCTAGCTGCTCAATGAACCCAGCATCCACCACCTTCCGAGGAAGAGTTCCAAAATTGCACAGCCTCCTGAAAAGAAAGACTTCTCCTCCTCTCTGTCCTAAGATTACGAACTTGATGTTGAAACAGTGCTTCCTAGTTCTGAGCTCACCCACAAGAGGAAATATAGTTTCCACATCCATCTTGTCAAGACTAGTCAGAATCTTATAAACTTCAATCACATCACTGTCCATTCCTCTGATCTGCAAGTCTATGTAGATGTAAGTTGAATTTACTTCCTGACAGATTACTTTACAGAAACAACTGAGCTGTATCACACTTGCCTAAGGACGTAATACTCCTAATGAAGCCTTGCTCAATACTATTATGTTGACAACAGAATGAGGACATGCCACAACCCAAAGGACTAACCACACTAACATATATCAAAGACATTTCTGAACTGACAGCCAGACTACTGCGACCACTAGGACTCATAACAGCACACAAACCAACAGCCACTCTCAGACAACAACTCACCAGAACAAAGGACCCAATACCCAGCATGAGCAAAACCAATGTAGTGTACAAAATCCTCATCCACAGATTCTATCAACAAACACCAGCACATCGACCTGGACCCAATATACTGACCACTGCAACGGACAGCTGGAACTGACAACCGGAAGCGGCAGATTCAAACCACTACAAATGCCGGAGGAAAGATCACAGAAGCGCTTCATAGGAGGCTCCCAAGCACTGAGGATGTCACCTAGACAGGGGACGAAACATCTGCAACACAAATTCCCAGCTCGGCGAACAGAACCACAACAACGAGCACCCGAGCTACAAATCTTCTCCCAAACTATTATGTTGTCTGTTTTACTAATGTAGCCATGAAAAATCTTAGTTCCTCTCAGCTTCAACCTTGATATTAATCAAAGCCAGCTTCTCAATTCTAATTATTTTATCATTTTTCCATGATTAAGGAGTTCCATGCAAAGAGTTTAAGGAAGATAATAAATCTGTCCCTTGTCTTCTATGTCGACTGACTTTTGTTTTCTGCATTTCTTGATAAGCAATGGGGACCCTTAGACGAATTTGCCCTTTCTAGTGCTCTCTTTTGTTCTTACACTTGTGTCTTTGTGAAATTTAATTAGTACAAGGCAGGACAATCCCATTGCCTTAAGACTACAAATTGAAAACAAACACACAAATTGCTGTAAATTCACAGCAGCTTGTCAATTCTTTGCCTTGGAGTGAAGGGAGGTAACTCGTGGAGATTAAATAGAGACAGTCACAATCAGAAAGGGTTTTCATGGAGTTCTGCAGGGCAAGAGGCTGGGACACTGGATTCTCTTGAAGGGCATTCATGGAATGAATAGTATAAAACTGTTCTCCACTGACAGCAGGGACAGTAGGCAGCCAGCACAGACTTAAGATTAGGATGAAATACTTGTAAGTCGAGTTATGGTGATCTGGAATGCGGAGGATCAAAGGGTGATGGAAGCAGATGCAGTATTATCAATAAACACATTTATGTTCATATAACCCCTTTGGGGTAATAAATCATCACAAAGCGCTTGACAGGGACATTATTAAATGAAATATGACATCCACATTCACCTTGTCAAGACAGTCAGAATCTTATAAACTTCAATGAGATGACGAAAAAGTTAGGTTTTAAGGTAAAAAAACAAAAGTTGCTGGAAAAGCTCAGCAGGTCTGGCAGCATCAGTGAAGAGTAATCAGAGTTAACATTCAGGTCCAGTGACCCTTCCTCAGAACTGAACTTAGTTTAAAGGAAGGTGTTTTTTAATATTCATTCATGGATGAGGGCATCACTGGCTAGGCCAGCATCTATTGCCCATCCCTAGTTGCCCAGGGGGCAGTTAACAGTCAACCACGTTGCTGTGGGTCTGGAATCACATGCGGTCCAGACCAGGAAAGGATGGTGGTTTCCTTCCCTAAAGGACATTAGTGAACCAGGTCAGTTTTTCCAACAATGATTTTATAGTCATTAGTAGAATCTTAATGCCAGACTTATTTATTGAATTCAAATCCCACCAGCTGTTGTGGTGGGATTCGAACCTGGGTCCCAGAAAATTATCTGGGTCTCAGAATTAGTAGTCTAGAACTAATACTACTAGACCATCACCTGCCCATGGCAAGGTGGAGTGGGAGGAGGGGGGGGGGGCAGGGTTTGGTGGCAAAATGACAGAGCGCTGTAGGGAGTGGACTTCAGAATCCTTCAAAGGGGATTCGGTGATGAGGACGTGAAGCACTTAGATAAATACCTGAAAAAATAAAGATAGGATAAGACAGAGAGATAGAGTACAGATCTCCCTCTTTGTGTGCTGAGGATTTCCGACTCTGATAATAAAAAGGAAGTGAGAAAGGCTTGGGGCACAGGAAGGTTTAGCAGCTGGCTAACACAGCTATGTGGCTTTCCTGGGGTCTCTCTATATTTAGCTGCACAGGCTCACACACAGAATTTCCGGATGGAAGGCCTGTGACTTTACTGGGATCCGGTATCAGGAGGGGCTCAGTCTTCAGGCAGGCTCAAAATACTTCCTGGGAATGTTACCAGCCTTTCAGAAAAATTCCTTCAACTTAACCAGAGGCAACATTTGTAAGTTCAAAGTGACTGCAGTTTGTAAATTGATCATTGTTGAAATCAGCTGAGTTTCATCTCCCAAGTTTGACACACTACAGGGGCACAAGACACCAGGGGGTTGACTTCATACATTAAGCAAGAAGTAACTGGTACAGTCAGACCACACAGGGCCAGATTCAAGTAACTGTCTTGACCACTGAACCCCGTGGTCCAAACTGTTTACTGGGACTTATGGAACTTGGAGCATTACGGTGGCTTGATGGTTAGCACTGCTGCCTCATAGCACCAGGGACCTGGGTTCAATTCCATCCTTGGGTGACTGTCTGTGTGGAGTTTGCACATTCTCCCTGTCTCTACGTGGGTTTCTTCCAGGTGCTCCGGTTTCCTCCCACAATCCAAAGGTGTGCATGTTAGGTGGATTGGCCATGCTATATTGCCCAACATGTCCCAGGGATGTGTAGGTTAGCTGAATTAGTCATGGGTGTTGCAGGAATAGGAAAGGATAGGGTTGGGGGATGAGTCTGGGTAGGATGCTCTTTGGAGAGTTGGTGTGAGCTTGTTGGGACGAATGGCCTGGTTCCACAGCATAGGAATTCTGTGGAATGATGACTATGATTACAATACACCTCTGGGCAGCACGTGGCTCAGTGGTTAGTACTGCTGTCTCACAGAGCCAGGGACCCCGGTTTGATTCCAGCCTCAGATGACTGTGTGGAGTTTGCACATTCTGCATGGGTTCCTTCCACAGTTGAAAAATATGCAGGTCAGGTGGATTGGCCATGCTAAATTGCCCAATGTGTCCAAGGATGCGCAGACTAGGTTGATTTGCCGTGGTAAATGTGGGTTACAGAGATAGGGTGAGTCTGCCTGGGCTGCTCTTTGGAGGGTCGGTGTGGATTCAATGGGCCAAATGGCCTACTTTTATACTGTAAGGATTCTGTGAATTGGCCCCCTTGTCCTTTCCAAATGCTGACCGTTAAATCACTTTAGAAGGTAAAACTCATTCATCAGCCCAAGGATGCTGATAGACACAGACGTTTCCCCATCAAAACCACCAGAACAACTATTCCCGAACCCAAGACGTAGAACTGATGCAAGATTCAAGTCTTACTTAAAAACCATGGTGAACATACTGGGAAACAAGAGAAAATCTATCACAAGATACAGCTGTGCTGTTTCAGAACATTCCAAGGTCTATTGACATGTACCAGAGCAGCGATGGGGATTATACAAGGTCAGTGTGTCTTTTTTTAAAAAATGAAGTGATGTGTTACATTGTCTGAGATTGGAAGAGGTTTCACTCACAACGTTTAAAAGAGAATGAGGTCATTATTTGAAGGGGAAAGATTAGTAAAGTGCGTACAGATTGGAACTGAAGAGAACAGTCCCCTGAAGTTTGTATGTTACAATAAACATTTAAAAGAATAGTAAGTTGTGAGCTTGATAACTTTACACATGCACATGGTTTCAGGTCAGTGACAGGAATTAGGAATTTGAGGAGAGGTGTGTATTAATTGTATATGAATCGTAGTTTCAAGGTTAAGGATAAACAAGCAGAGGGTACAGTTTGATTCTGTATTTTGAGCACAGATAGAAAGACACTTGGTAAGTAGGATGGAAAAGTTTGTATGGCAGCATTTCAAGAATAAACCTACTTATTAAGGAAAAGATCTGTGTCTGCTCTCACATTTCCTCATCTGGAATAACTAATTTAATAGAGCAGACTCACTTGTGTACAAGAGAGGTTAGGCTAGATCCTTGGAGGGTAGACAGGATTTGCGGAATGGCTTGTTGGACCCAGTGCGAAAAGCTCAAGCTCCTCTGAGACTGACTCATAGACTCCCTACAGTTTGGAAGCAGGCCATTCGGCCCATCAAGTCGGTACCAACTCTCCGAAGATGCTTCTTCTTTAGGGAGAATCTAAAACTATCGACTGATTGATCTAGAATCTAGAACGAGGGGGTCAAAGTTTAAAACAAGCTCCTACCCATTTAAGACAGGAATGAGGAAAACCTCTTTTTCTCGCTGTGAGTTGAGAATCTTTGGAATTCCCTCCTTCAAAAGGCAGCGGATGCCGAATCTTTAAATATTTATCAGGCAGAGGTGAGTAGAGTCTTGGTTAAATGGCTCTCTGAAACAGATTGTGCATGGTTCCTGGGAGAAGGTGGGAGATTGACATGAAATGAGATGGTTATTGGGAGAGCAGACTGAGAAGATGGGCCAAATGGCCTCCTTCTACACCGTAACAATTCTGTAACAGTACCACATAAACCTTTGTGCCCACGTGAGAGGAAAGAGAGAGCATTGGTTCAAAATGTCAACCTAAAGAATGGCACATCTGACAGTGTATCACTCCCTCAGTACGCCACTAGCGTCAGGCTGGATTATACAGCGGAATCTCGGATTTGGAACCCACAATGTAATGCTCAGAATGAGAGTGTTACCTATTCAGGCACAGCAGGCAGCATTTCCTATGAAAAACAGCTTTCCTGACAATTTCTGTATGTTTCCGTTTACTGATCGAATGTGGGTATGACTAAGGAAATGTTTTCGTGTTCAGCTCCTGATTGGAGGCTTTAAGGTTCAGGGTTCCTGGACGATTGAATCCCCTGCGACATTTGAAGGGTTCTTTTTCCAACTGCACCAAAGTACGCATCAGCAACACAAACTGAGTTAAAGACAATGGTTAAAATGAAGACAACCATTGTGTTTGTTGTTTCCGCACCAGCAACAGAAATAAGGCTTCACAGCACAATGATCCCTTGAATCGGGACTATGTTCCAACACCAAGCTCGTTGATACCAGAGCTGGGATGGGGGTTCCCACCTCCTGTATGGCTCTGAGACATGGAGTCTCTACAGCAGGGACCTCAAGGTGCCATTGTAGTATACACCAATGCTGCCTGCTCAAGATCCTGTGAATGCACTAAGACAATGCACCAACACCAGAGTCCTCGACCAGGCCAACATCCCCAGCATCGAGGCACGGACCGCTCTGATCAGCTGCGATGGGCTGGGCATGTCGTCCCCATGACCCACACGAGACTCCTCAAGCGGGTGCTCTGCTGGCAGCTCCAAAACAGCAGGCGAGCCCCAGGCGGGACAGAGGAAGCACTTCAGGGATACCCTCAAGGCCGCCCTGGCCAAGTGTGGCATTCCCACGGACACCTGACCATACAAAGTGGAGGAGGAGCACCCAGGAAGGAGCACCTCGAGACTTGCCATCGGGAAAAAGCAGAAATTGGGGGGGGAAAAACAACAAAAGGAGCATACTGCCAAACCAGTGCCACACTAACCCCTTCCCACAACCACCTTTTGCCACAAACGTGTAACAGAGCCTGCAGAAGCCATATTGATCTGTACAGCCATCTACAGACTCACCCTGAGGATGGAAGAGAGTCATCCTTATCTGAAATGATGATGTTGATGACTCACTATGTGATTATGGCACTCATCATTCAAAAAGATAGTTGTGTCCAAACCAGAAGACAAACCACAGGATGTCTGTGTCTCGACCATTACGTAATTGTGTCCAATGTATTTTCTCTTGCCAAGCCCACGGAATCTCTTTTTAACACATCCATTTTGTCTTGTGGACTGTCCTGATGAGAGCTGGAAATGTGTTGCTGGAAAAGTGCAGCAGGTCAGGCAGCATCCAGGGAACAGGAGAATCGACGTTTCGGGCATAAGCCCTTCTTCAGGAATGGGGAAAGTCTGTCCAGCAGGCTAAGATAAAAGGTAGGGAGGAGGGACTTGGGAGAGGGGCGTCGGAAATGTGATAGGTGGAAAGAGGTCAAGGTGAGGGTGATAGGTCAGACTGGGGTGGGGGCGGAGAGGTCGGGAAGAAGATCTCAGGTTAGGAAGGCGGAGCTGAATTTGATGGATTTGACTCCTCTGGGACACCCGGACCAACCAACCAACCACCCTGTAGCTCAACATTTCAATTCCCCCTCCCACTCCACCAAGGATATGCAGGTCTTTGGACTCCTCCATCGTCAGACCACAACAAAACGACGGTTGGAGGAAGAACGCCTCATCTTCTGGCTAGGAACCCTCCAACCACAAGGGATGAACTCAGATTTCACCAGTTTCCTCATTTCCCCCCCCCCC